>NC_081793.1:11568026-11868026 GCF_963082965.1 Carassius carassius | reverse complement strand
CAGACACCAAAAATGACATATATATAACTGATATAAACACGACGTTACATTCATATGCAGAATTACACACATTTAAAGTTTGATTAACACACGATAAAATTGTAGATACTCCAATTTTTGATTATGGAAAACATCTAATGCACCAAAAAGCAATACTCAATACATTTAGAATACATTGAGAAAAGGTACCAGTTTAGAATACATTGAGAAAAGGTACCAGTGATCTGGCTTTGCTGTTCTGTCAGTTAGGTCATAAAGTTTTACGACCTGGTCAGGGGGGTAGGTTTACAGAATCATGACTCTTTGTGAGAACATTCATTCCAAAAACATTTCCCATTTACAAGTCAGCAAATTATAATCCTCGCATAACAGGATAAACCACTTTATGCAACACACAAACCCATTCAAAATACATATTATTAAGGACTTACATAAAGAGCGTAAAGAAAAGTTTGTTTGTGTGTGTGTGTGTGCTTATGTGTCTGTGTGTTGTGGAATGTGTTTCCTTTCTCCTTTGAGGCTGCTCACGTGACTGTGGAATTTCTGTCCAGAGTGTCGTAAATAATTTAAATCCAGCCAGGCTGGCGCCAGGCATTTAGTTTAGAGAGAGTTGGGTTTATATGCCTGAATTCAAAATCTACAAGCTTTGGGTTTGCATTGTTTTAGATTCGACGAACCGTGATTCATTAGTTCAGAACCAATGAATCGATGAACTGCATATCCGTTACGGTAGATTTTTGAGGGTGCACTCTTGTCATAAATTAATCTATTACTTTTCCTTCATAATTTTTAACAAAAAACATTGGTAAAATATATATTCGGGAGTCTTAGACCTTTCCAACGATATATAGTTTGTCAAGATTAGATTAGATTTTATTGTAATATAGTGAAGTAAATGTAGGCGTCCCGTATACGGGACAGGGTGACTGTTAAAGAACCATCACTTCTACCACAAAAGACTGCTTTTTAGTTATCTAAAATTTAATTACTGCTTTTATAAAGTTATCTTCCTGATGTATCCGAAATCCTTAGCATATCCAAAACCTCAGAACAACTTGATGATGTAACAGAAACTATGGACTAGAGGTATTTTGTATTGCTTGGCAGGAAAGTAACCTATCCTACAGAAAAGCATTAAAAACTGCTAGATCCGATTACTTTTCTTCTCTTTTACAAGAAAACAAACATTACCCTAGGTATTTATTCAATACAGTGGCTAAATTAATGAAAAATAAAGCCTCAACAAGGGTTGACATTTCCCAACATCACAGCAGTAATGACTTTATGAATTACTTTACTTCTAAAATCGATACTATTAGAGATAAAATTGTAACCATTCAGCCATCAGCTACAGTATCACATCAGAGAGTGCACTATAGACCCCCTGAGGAACAGTTCCACTCATTCTCTACCATAGGAGAGGAAGAACTGTATAAACTTGTTAAATCATCTAAACCAACAACATGTATGTTAGACCCTATACCATCTAAGCTCCTAAAAGAGGTGCTTCCAGAAGTCATAGATCCTCTTCTGACAATTTTTAATTCCTCATTGTCTTTGAGATATGTCCCCAAAACCTTCAAACTGGCTGTTATTAGGCCTCTCATCAAAAAACCACAACTTGACCCCAAAGAACTAGTTAATTATAGACTGATCTCGAATCTCCCTTTTCTGTCCAAGATACTAGAAAAGGTGGTATCCTCACAATTATATTCCTTCTTAGAGAAAAATGGTATATGTGAGGATTTCCAGGATTTAGACCATATCATAGTACTGAGACTGCTCTCCTTAGAGTTACAAATGACCTGCTCTTATCATCTGATCGTGGTTGTATCTCTCTATTAGTGCTATTGGATCTTAGTGCTGCGTTTGACACAATTGACCACAACATTCTTTTGCATAGACTTAAAACTTTAAACTCAAAAATCAATATCCAAAAACAGGCAAGAGGTCATAACCATAAATCAGTCCAAAACAAGAAACAAGAACCAAGAAAAACACAGGGAACACGAGAAAGCCGGGTGAAGGAAAACAAGGACTCCATGAAATAGAATGAGACAGACTGGTATATATGGACAGGTGATGACGATGAAAGTGAAGACAAGCTGAGTGCAATAACAGGTGTGCAATTAACAGTGATGAATGGGACAAAGGCTCATGGGAAATGTAGTGTCTGCAGTGGGGTGACTATGGGGAAGTGAGACCACTAGTGGACACCCAGGGAAACACAGACCAGACACTGTGACATTACCCCCTCCTCTAAGGAGCAGCTACCAGATGCTCCACCGAACACAGGAACAAACCAAGGAACACAGAGACCAGGAGGGAGGTGGACTGGTGGAGGATAAGGGGGAGGGACGGAGGGACAGAAGGCCAGGTCCACAGCGGGAAACAGAGACAGAAAGTGAAAAACAAAACAAAACAACAACCACAAGGAGACCAGGAGGGAGGTGGACCGGTGGAGGACCAGGGGGAGGGACAGAAGACCAAGTCAATAGAGGGAAACAGAGACAGGAAATGAAAAAACAAAACAACAACAAAACAAAGAGGCCAGGAGGAAACGTAAAGTTCAGGGGCCCAGGGCAGAGCTGACATGGCAGGAATCCAGGGTGGAGCAGGAGGAACTGGAGCCATGCGGTTGAGACAGAAGCCCACCAGGGCGGCGCAAAAACCGCCACAGCCATGCGGTTGAGACAGAAGCCCACCAGGGCGGCGCAGAAGACCACCACAGCCGTGCGGTCGAGACAGAAGCCCACTAGGGTGGCGCAGAAGACCACCACAGCCGTGCGGTCGAGACAGAAGCCCACAAGGGCGGCGCAGAGGACCACCACAGCCGTGTGGTCGAGATAGAAGCCCACCAGGGCGGCGCAGAGGACCACCACAGCCGAGCGTTCGAGATAGAAGCCCACCAGGGCGGTGCAGAAAATCACCACAGTGGGATCGATGGCACAGGAGAGCAAGTCTGGTTAGGTAAGCCTGAAATAGAGAACATGAACAGGTTAAGGGTGGCCTCCGTGGCCCTGATGAGATGGTAGATGGTCTCCATGGTCTCCCAGGGCAGAGCTGACATGGCAGGAATCCAGGGTGGAGCAGGAGGAACTGAAGCCATGCGGTCGAGACAGAAGCCCACCAGGGCGGCGCAAAAACCCCCACAGCCGTGCGGTTGAGACAGAAGCCCACCAGGGCGGCGCAGAAGACCACCACAGCCGTGCGGTCGAGACAGAAGCCCACTAGGGCGGCGCAGAAGACCACCACAGCCGCGCGGTCGAGACAGAAGCCCGCCAGGGCGGCGCAGAGGACCACCACAGCCGTGCGGTCGAGACAGAAGCCCACAAGGGCGGCGCAGAGGACCACCACAGCCGTGTGGGCGAGACAGAAGCCCACCAGGGCGGCGCAGAGGACCACCACAGTGGGATCGATGGCACAGGAGAGCAAGTCTGGTTAGGTAAGCCTGAAATAGAGAACATGAACAGGTTAAGGGTGGCCTCCGTGGCCCTGATGAGATGGTAGATGGTCTCCATGACAGGATAGGTCGAGCACTCAGGAATTTCGGCTGAGAGGTGACGAGGCTCTGGAAGTACCACAGAGACGTGAAGAGGCTCTGGTAGTTCAGCAGAGACGTGAAGAGACTCTGGTAGTTCAGCAGAGACGTGGAGAGGCTCTGGTAATTCAGCAGAGACATGAAGAGGCTCTGGTAGTTCAGCAGAGACGTGAAGAGGCTCTGGTAATTCCGTAGTGATTTGACTTGGTTCAGGAAGATCAACTATGGCTTGACTTCGTTCAGGAAGATCAACGGTGACTTGACTTTGCTCAGGAAGATCAACGGTGACTTGACATTGCTCATGAAGATCACTGGTGACTTGCCCTTGCTCATGAAGATCATTGGTGACTTGCCCTTGCTCATGAAGAACATTGGTGACTTGCCTTTGCTCATGAAGATCATTGGTGACTTGACTTTGCCCATGAAGAACACTGGTGAATAAGTCATTCAGGGCCTCATCATTATACCCCATTCCTACCGCCATGGTCCAGAACATTTGCGCCAAGCCACCCACCTCACTCCCCTTTTGACGGAGGGTGGTTAAGTTAGAAAGTCTCCCCATCCGCTCCTCTATGGTGGCTGGGGAACGGATACGAAATCCCACACCGCTAGATCTGGGCATGATGGAGTCTTTCTGTAACGAATGCACACCAGAAACGAGAGATCCAAATGCAGTGTTTTAATGGATAATCCAAAAATCAATATCCAAAAACAGGCAAGAGGTCATAACCATAAATCAGTCCAAAACAAGAAACAGAACCAAGAAAAACACAGGGAACACGAGAAAGCCGGGTGACGGAAAACAAGGACTCCATGAAACAGAATGAGACAGGCTGGTATATATGGACAGGTGATGACGATGAAAGTGAAGACAGCTGAGTGCAATAACAGGTGTGCAATTAACAGTGATGAATGGGACAAAGGCTCGTGGGAAATGTAGTGCCTGCAGTGGGGTGACTATGGGGAAGTGAGACCACTAGTGGACACCCAGGGAAACACAGACCAGACACTGTGACAAATACTAGTTTTTTTAATGATTTTTCTGTATCCTTATCTCTACTGAGTTCTACATCTCAAAATGTTATTAATAATTGTATAGTGTGATGTGGTTCTACTCAGTCTTAATAAGGAAGGAAGAAAACAGGGGTCGGCTTGAGGCTCTCTCTCTGCGGTGTTCCGGCTTATATCTGGTCTCTCCATGGCAATTACTGCAATCAAACACACGTGTTTGTTATTTGCCCTTGACCTACTTACGCCTCGCTCTGCTCCCTCATCTCTCTCCTGTTACAGATACCGCCAAACCACGCCCCCCTCGCCACATATAGTAATAGTAATTGTGTGATTTTATTATACATGTGGACAATGTCAACAATACTCGCACTTAGGATTTTATATCATACCTTGATAGTTTTGTAATACAAAAATTCAATTTTCCAACTCATTGTAAAGTCCATATTCTTGACCTTATTCTGGTGTAACACCTTCCAACTGTCATGCTTTAGACTTGCTCATATCAAATCATAAGTAAATATCGTTCAGTGTTAACTTAATGGTTAAAAAAAAAACAATATGGGAAGTTCCTTTTCATTTCGCAATATCAAGAATATCAATATATCTGTTCTTTCCGATGGACTGGACAATTTCATCAGGAGCAATGCTTTCGCTACTCCACAGGACTTGTCTTAATACAAGACGTAGTCAGCCAGACGATGGACATTATTAATATTATTAATAATTAATAATTATAATATGATGCAGTCACACTTGTAGCAATATTTGTCAGTTCTGTTTGTTGATTCAGGGTTAGCATCATCTGAGGTCCTCTGAGGGGTCAGCATTATCTCTTCTCAGGTGTTCTGGATCCAGACTGGAGCTTGTGTAAATCCTAGTTTTCCTAGTTTCAGGGGATGTTGATCCTGTGGCAAAACATAGAAACAAATAGAGACATCATTAGCATAGCTGCTGATCCAACAAAGTAAAATTAATTAGTTTAACCCAAGCTAAAGAATAAGAATGCCCATTTGATCACATGCAACTACACTCACAATTTAAGATACATTATTCGAATGCTTGGCAAAAGAGATGCGTTTTTAATCTAGATTTAAACAGAGAGAGTGTGTCTGAACCCTGAACATTATCAGGAAGGCTATTCCAGAGTTTGGGAGCCAAATGTGAAAAAGCTCTACCTCCTTTAGTGGACTTTGCTATCCTAGGAACTACCAAAAGTCCAGCGTTTTGTGACCTTAGGGAGCGTGATGGATTGTAGCGTGGTAAAAGGCTAGTTAGGTACGCAGGAGCTAAACCATTTAGGGCCTTATAGGTAAGTAATGATAATTTGTAACTGATACGGAACTTAATAGGTACCCAGTGCAGAGACTGTAAAATTGGGGTAATATGATCATATTTTCTTGACCTGGTAAGGACTCTAGCTGCTGCATTTTGGACTACATGTAGCTTGTTTATTGAAGATGCAGGACAACCACCTAGAAGTGCATTACAATAGTCCAGTCTAGAGGTCATGAATGCATGAACTAGCTTTTCTGCATCAGAAACAGATAACATGTTTCATAGCTTGGCAATGTTTCTAAGATGGAAGAATGCAGTTTTTGTAACATGGGAAATATGATTTTCAAAAGACAAGTTGCTGTCTAATATAACACCCAGATTTTGACTGTAGAGGAAGCAGAGGTGGAAAGTAACGAATTACATTTACTCGCGTTACTGTAATTGAGTAGCTTTTTTGTGTACTTCTACTTTTTTAAGTATTTTTTTTAATCTGTAATTTTACTTTTACTTCAGTATATTTAGTTTGAAGTATTGTACTTCGCTACATTTTAAAACACATTAATTACTGAGTAAAAAAAAATCGCTCCCTGGAAGCTATGTCAGTAAATAATGGGCAGGAGGGCAAACTGGCGCTAAAATCACAAGAAAGATGCAGACGGTCAAAACAGGCGTTAGTGGTGCAGACACCGCTGAAAACGAAACCCCGTCATATTCTGAAGTTGAACTTGAAGGAAATGAAGTGAACCCCTGCCCATATTTATACTCTATTATGCTGTGTATGCTGTGCTTGCCTAGGGAGACCAAACTAGCAGTTTATAAAATCTCGACAAGACATCAACCCCACGTAATGTAAAAAAAAAAAACCAACGGTCAAATATGTACTATTGTGTATTATGTATTGTGTTAATCAGCTACAAGTCAGCTGACTCGATTTTCTTCTCATACATTCCCGCAGCGTCACAGTGCATTTCCCTAAAGAAGCCGAGCGACTTCAATGGGGCTTTCTTTGAACAGTTTTTTTCTGTGCTCCGAAGCTAGACGGTCATTGGATAAATGCTGCGATTATGTCCCGCCCACGGACGCTCATCGTCTCTGGAGGTGAATGAAGACTGGGCTTCCGCGTGATGATTGGAGGATCTGTCGATCTCCTTTTGACTGACAGCGGTCTGCACCATAAGAAGTCGGCGAAGCTGTTTCACGCTCAGTCCCATGATCGCGGATTTCTCAAGTGTATTCGAAAGACAAACTGCGGCAATATTTCTTGATATTTGTAAAATGCAGAACCACCACAAAATTGAATTGGTAACTAAGATTGATAATGTGCGCGCGCACGCACACACACACACACACACACACACACACACACACACACACACACACACACAAACACTATAGCCATCTAGTGGTTAAAGTGATTTATTACAATTTTTAAACTGAATTTCCCCAAAAATGGGCAAAAATCTTACATTAAACCTTATAAAATTATCCATGGTATCCCCATGTATGAAAGTTAGAAATCTGGGTCTTTTATGAAGTGAATTTTACCTGAAATGCTTTTTTCTTTTTTTGTAAAAAAAAAAAAGCCTATTTAAATAAATATTTATTTATTTATAGAAATGTAAAAGATTTAAATCCTCCAAAAACTGTACAAAGTTTAGTAAAAACATAAATGAACAGAGTAAAATTATATTTGTAAAAAATTTAAATATTTTACTATTACAAAATGAAATGTTATTGTCTGGGGTCAAAAAGACCCTGAGTGTCACTACAAATGAAGACCATCAGAGGGTTATAATGTAGGCCGAAAATGAGCTTCCCCTCTTTGAAAGACCAGCAGCCGCCAATGATATATATATATATATATATATATATATATATATATATTTATATTTATATTTATTAAATATATATTTATATTTATATATATATATTTATATATATATATATATATATTTTTTTTTTTTTTTTACAACAGGACAGCAAACTAAGAGACTTGCGTTTTAGACACCATATTGCCGGTTTTTGCTCTATTTCTACAACAAACATTTATTCCAAACACAGCCACCAAAGCAAAATTTTGCATCTCTGAGCAACATGACAGTGTTTCGTTTCTGAATGAATCAACCGTTTAAATGATTTGGTTCAATCGCAATGACTCACTTATTAACAGTGACTTGCTGACACATACTGGCCATTTTAATTTCACATTTAAAGTATTGATTTTTTTTTTTTTATAATTAAGTTTTTATAATTTCAAATGAGCATTCAACATTTTATGTCTGGCATATCAAAACATTATTCATGCATTTGTAACTGCAGGTTAAATGCATTCTTGTCCTGCACTAAACAGTGTGTAAATACATCTTAATGCCACGTCCGATGAAGCTTTTGCATTTCCTCTGTATTGAAAAGATGAGTTTGTTGATAATGATTTGCCTGGTAACAGCCCAAATGTTTTATTATTCTAAATAACTGATTCCTTTAATTAAAAACAACTAGTTTGAGGTTAATAGACCTATCCCAGGGGTGTCAAACTCAGTTCCTGGAGGGCCGTAGCCCTGCAGAGTTTAGTTCTAACCCTGCTCCAGCACACATATCATGTAGTTTTCAAATAAACCTAAATGATTAGATTAGCTGGATCAGGTGTGTTTAATTAGGGTTATATCTAAACTGTGCAGGACTGTGGCCCTCCAGGAACTGAGTTTGACACTCTTGGCCTGTCCCATTTTTGACTCCCTCCCACTGTTAAAATGTAACTAAGTAATTTTTACTCTGAGTAAATTTTAAATGAGCTACTTTTTACTTTTACTTGAGTTGATTTTTTAGACTGGTACTTTTACTTGTACTTAAGTAAAATTTCATTAATGTAATGGTACTTTTACTTGAGTAGAATATTTTTGTACTCTTTCCACCTCTGAGAGGAAGTAACAGTACATCTGTCTAGTTGCAGATTGTAACCTACAAGATTCTGTGTAGTGTTTTTTGGTCCAATAATTAATATCTCTGTCTTATCCGAATTTAATTGGAGAAAATTATTGGTCATCCAATCTTTTACATTTTTAATACACTCTGTTAGCTTAGATAATTTATAAGTTGAATCTGGTCTCGTTGAGATATATAGCTGAGTATCATCAGCATAACATGTATATTGAAAATTTGTGGCACTCCATATTTTACTGGTGATAAATGAGATGACTCCCCATTTAAATAAACAAAATGGTAGCAATCGGACAAGTAGGATCTAAACCATCTTAGAGCCTGCCCTTGAATACCTGTATAGTTTTGTAACCGATCTATGAGTATGTCATGATCTATGGTGTCAAACGCAGCGCTAAGATCAAGTAAAACTAGAAATGAGATGCAGCCTTGATCTGACACAAGAAGCAGGTCATTTGTAATTTTAACAAGTGCAGTTTGTGCTATGGTGGGGCCTAAAACCTGACTGAAATTCTTCATACAGATCATTTTTGTGCAGGAAGGTGCTCAATTGAGCAGACACAACTTTTTCTAAAATGTTAGACATAAATGTAAGATTTGAAATAGGCCCATAATTTGCCAGTTTCTAGTTCTAGTTCTTTGCCAGGATCTAGTTTTGGTTTCTTAATAAGAGGCTTAATAACCACCAGCTTGAATATTTTTGGGACGTGACCTAAAGATAACAACGAGTTAATGATATTGAGAAGCGGTTCTTCGGCTACAGGTAACAACTCTTTCAGTAATTCAGTGGGTACAGGATCTAATAAACATGTTGTTGGTTTAGATACAGTGATAAGTTTATTTAGCTCTTCCTGTCCTATATTTGTAAAGCACTGCAGTTTATATTTGGGTGTGATGGATGAAACTGAAGTGTTAGACGCTGTAGAATCTACATTCTATTGTATTTTTAATGTTATCTATTTTATCAGTGAAGAAATTCATAAAGTCATTACTATTAAATGTTGGTGGAATATTTGAATCAGGTGGCGTCTGGTAAGTTGTTAATTTAGCCGCTCTGCTAAATAAAAACCTTGGATTGTTTTGGTTATTTCAGTTTGTGTATATGCTCTGCCCTAGCAGTTTTTAGAGCCTGTCTATAGCTGGACATACTGTTTTTTCATGCAATTCTAAAAACTTCCAAGTTAGTAGGGTTGGGTATTGTTATAATCTTTCGATCTGGTGCCAATTTCGATATCTCAGTTTCGATACCGGTTCCTAACGATACTTTTTTCGATACCATATGTTTTAAAATCCATTTCAACATCAACACAAATACAACCCGAATTCCGGAAAAGTTGGGACGTTTTTTAAATTTTAATAAAATGAAAACTAAAGGAATTTCAAATCACATGAGCCAATATTTTATTCACAATAGAACATAGATAACGTAGCAAATGTTTAAACTGAGAAATTTTACACTTTTATCCACTTAATTAGCTCATTTAAAATTTAATGCCTGCTACAGGTCTCAAAAAAGTTGGCACGGGGGCAACAAATGGCTAAAAAAGCAAGCAGTTTTGAAAAGATTCAGCTGGGAGAACATCTAGTGATTAATTAAGTTAATTGATATCAGGTCTGTAACATGATTAGCTATAAAAGCTTTGTTTTAGAGAAGCAGAGGCTCTCCAATCTGTGAAAGACTGCGTAAAAAAATTGTGGAAAACTTTAAAAACAATGTTCCTCAACGTCAAATTGCAAAGGCTTTGCAAATCTCATCATCTACAGTGCATAACATCATCAAAAGATTTAGAGAAACTGGAGAAATCTCTGTGCGTAAGGGACAAGGCCGGAGACCTTTATTGGATGCCCGTGGTCTTCGGGCTCTCAGACGACACTGCATCACTCATCGGCATGATTGTGTTAATGACATTACTAAATGGGCCCAGGAATACTTTCAGAAACCACTGTCGGTAAACACAATCCGCCGTGCCATCAGCAGATGCCAACTAAAGCTCTATCATGCAAAAAGGAAGCCATATGTGAACATGGTCCAGAAGCGCCGTCGTGTCCTGTGGGCCAAGGCTCATTTAAAATGGACTATTTCAAAGTGGAATAGTGTTTTATGGTCAGGCGAGTCCAAATTTGACATTCTTGTTGGAAATCACGGACGCCGTGTCCTCCGGGCTAAAGAGGAGGGAGACCTTCCAGCATGTTATCAGCGTTCAGTTCAAAAGCCAGCATCTCTGATGGTATGGGGGTGCATAAGTGCATACGGTATGGGCAGCTTGCATGTTTTGGAAGGCTCTGTGAATGCTGAAAGGTATATAAAGGTTTTAGAGCAACATATGCTTCCCTCCAAACAATGTGTATTTCAGGGAAGGCCTTGTTTATTTCAGCAGGACAATGCAAAACCACATACTGCAGCTATTACAACAGCATGGCTTCGTCGTAGAAGAGTCCGGGTGCTAACCTGGCCTGCCTGCAGTCCAGATCTTTCACCTATAGAGAACATTTGGCGCATCATTAAACGAAAAATACGTCAAAGATGACCACGAACTCTTCAGCAGCTGGAAATCTATATAAGGCAAGAATGGGACCAAATTCCAACAGCAAAACTCCAGCAACTCATAGCCTCAATGCCCAGACGTCTTCAAACTGTTTTGAAAAGAAAAGGAGATGCTACACCATGGTAAACATGCCCCGTCCCAACTATTTTGAGACCTGTAGCAGAAATCAAAATTGAAATGAGCTCATTTTGTGCATAAAATTGTAAACTTTCTCAGTTTAAACTTTTTACTATGTTATCTATGTTCTATTGTGAATAAAATATTGGCTAATGTGATTTGAAAGTCTTTTAGTTTTCATTTTATTAAAATTTAAAAAACGTCCCAACTTTTCCGGAATTCGGGTTGTACATTAAATCCAAAACTTTTATTTTTCACCTTAATTAAAACAAATTCTGGTAACACTTCACACTCAGGATAACATTATTAATACAACTGGTTGTGCTTTTTGGATAGGGGTGAGCCATTCAGGGGCGGACTGGGACCAAAAAGTTGCCCTGGACTGTCTGGCCCACATCAGCCCACCACAGCATAACGCAAACGCCCCTATTTTGATGTCATTTATTAAGCTAATATTTAAGTAAACAGTTTGGGGATTTTAACAAATAGGGCAACTGATCCTCCATTGAAAAAAAAAAAAAAAACAGCAGTTGTTCATTTAGCGACTCCTAGTGAGCGATACATGCTCATCAAGACACAAACATTCTTCTAGAACTCACACTTTGCATTCAGTTAGCAGATCCATACGAATCATGCATGAAATAAAAGTTTATAAACTCAAACGATAGCTTTATGTGCTTTACAGATGAACTTGAAGTCTTTATTCATTCGAGGTGTTCAATAATAGATAATCTTTGGCTTGGTAATACAAGTTCATGATCTGATTAGTGAACCGATGATTATTTTGAGTCAATCTTTTAAAATAATAATTTATTTTGTTTAACGAAACCAGTGTGGAAACCAGTGTTTCACAAACTGTATAGATCTGAGGTGCAGGGCTCGCATTGGGGGGGGGGGGGGGGGGGGTTTGGGTTTGGGGACGACGACGTGTGTTTTTGTATTGTGTTTTCCAGTCCGACGGGCTATCGTGAATAGTGATGTAAAACTCCTAACTTGATTTGCGTTGTTCACTTGCTTGAAGGGGTGAATCGAATCATAGCTGATCGTTTGCACTTGTTTCTAAATATTGCTGATTCAAGCGTTTTAAACAATTCGCGCGCGTTCGGAGCTGGCGCTCACTCACTCAAAGCATGCGCTGCGAGCAGTATTTTAGACAATGCGCGTACAGAGAATGAATTCATCTTTCGCGTATCGTAATTTCAGAATGAACACATACACACACAATATTATCAAAATAATTGTCCCTGCAAGTTTTCTCGTAAACACAGTCGGTTATGTTTTAAGTGAACGTGTACAGTGGCCTGCTGCTTAGAGAAATTCACTGTACCGGATAAATCTGTCTCTCTCTCTCTCTCTGTTTTTTAGACGACGTGAAAGGGGGCGTGTTTCAAGATACCAATGGAGTAGACCAAACTAAACAGGGAGGGAGGGCAAAACACTCATCCAAACAAATGCTCCATTAAATTGGTGATTCGGCATCCACTTTTATAAAGTGTAGCCACACTTTAGACCTCTTTGGCATTGTAAAACGGAAACGTTTTGAGAAAAAAACAACTACACTTGTGTTGTGTGACTGCGAGTATCTTCAGAAATCCTCCCCGTCACGTCACGTGGTGGTGGACAGCCAATCATGGCGAATTTAGATCCTTACATGCACGTATGCTACAAGCTCACACAGACATAGCCGGTTGACAAAAAAAAAAAAATCCGGCCGCTTGGCTTTTGGAACCGAAATTTGGCACCGAAAGATAAATAATTTTTCGATACTCATAGTATCTAAGTTTTTCGTTCGATACCATAAAGGCATCGAAGTTCGGTACCCAGCCCTACAAGTTAGTTTTTCTCCATTTGCGTTCAAGACTACGAGTTACTTTCTTGAGAGAGTAAGTATTACTGTTATACCATGGCGCAGTACGTTTTTCTCTAATCTTTTTCAATTTACGAGTTTATATAATTACGAGTAAATACAATTTTCATGTGTATTTTTGGGTACAAATAGCAGTTGAGATAGATCAGGCAGGTTATTTGGGAATCTGTCTTTGGTGACTGGAACAATAGTTCTGCCCAGACGGTAACGCTGAGACATATAGTTAATATCAGTGATACGCAGCATGCACGATAGAAGTAAATGGTCTGTAACATCATCACTTTGAGGTACGATATCTATATCAGTAAGATCGATTCCATGCGATATAATTAAATCTAGTGTATGATTAAAACGATGAGTGGGCCTGGTGACATTTTGCTGGACTCCAACTGAGTTTATTAGGTCAGTAAACGCAAGTCCTAATGCATCATTTGTATTATCAACGTGAATATTAAAATCTCCCATGATTAGCGCTTTATCAACTGTAAACAGAAGGTCTGAGAGGAAATCTGCAAATTCTTTTAGGAATTCTGTATATGGCCCTGGTGGTCTATACACAGTAGTCAGAGCAAGAGATACATTAGATTTGTTTTGCATGTCTGACAGTGTAACATTAAGCAGAAGTATTTCAAATGAGTTAAACCTGTATCCTGTTTTCTGGGTAACATTGAGAATATCACTATATATTGTTGCAACAACCCCGCCACAACCAGTCTGACAGGGCTCATGCTTATAAAAGTAGTTTGGTGGAGTGGACTCATTTAGACCAAAATAATCATTTGGTTTTAGCCAGGTTTCAGTCAAGCAGAGTACATCAAAACTATTATCTGTGATCATTTAATTTACAATAACTGCTTTGGGTGTGAGTGATCTAATATTTATGAGCCCAAACATTAAAAATAGTTTTTGTTCATTTACTTTACATGTTTCTGGTTTAATCACGATAAGATTTTTTCTAGATCCTACATTAAATATATATTTTGACCTCACGATTCGGGGAACAGACACAGTCTTAATAGATTGTACAGTGCAAGTACTTTTATCATTTAAGCGGGTGGAACAAAAGTCATCATAATAGTTATTTGAGAATTGTCTTACTAGTCACATGGTGCGAAGTGTCCTGGAGATGTTGTCAGAGAGCTGCTCCGCTCCGCCTCTGCTGGGGTGCAGACCGCTCCCAGAAAAGATTCCAGTTATTAACAAATAGCAGTTTCTGTTCTTTACACCATGACAACAACCATTCATTTAAAGCAAAAAGTCTACTGAACCTTTCGTGTCCTCGTCGATACGTGGGCAGTGGTCCTGACACGACGATCGTCACCGTGGGCATCATGCTGCGAACCGTCTCGACCTTCAGGATCGTGGGTATATGCACAGAAACATCGAGAACACGAGCACCAGGAAAACAATGAGTGTGCACTTTACCTTCAGCTAATGTAGCACGGATGTGTCGGATGATGGAGTCTCCGATGATCACAGCATCGTGTCCAGTCTCACGGAGGGGAGCGAAGTGGTTCCGGGTGGAGATCTTGAAGATCGGAGGGGGAGAAGTTGTCGCCCGGGGCCTGGCTTGCGTCCTCCGCTGTGGATGCACCAAGGGGCCCGTGGTGTCCCGGCGCCGGAGTGAAGGACATCTGGGAAGATCACGTCCTGGGTGCACCGGGCCTGTGCAGAGAAACACACAGAGTAGACGTGGTGGGACTGTTAACAGCATGCTGTATACTTACCCCGGACTTGTGAGCGTCAGCCCGGGATGATTCCAGCACGGCTCTCCGCTCTCTCACAGCTGGGCCTGCCTCGCCTCCAGGTCGCGAATCTGCTTCTCCACGGCCTCGAGCTAGAGCTGCACCGAATGCAGCTCGAACGTGTCCTCACCTGCAATCAAAGGTAGACATTCATCCACCGTTAAAGCAAGTAACAGTGATGAAGAAAGGTTCAGGGGTGGAAAGGAAGAGGACGAGGGGTCGGCTTGTCTGCTGACGATTTTATTCACTAAATTAAACACAAACGGTGTATCAAACATGAGCGTCAAAGACTTTCTATCTATTTCCGGGTTCACTTCTTCCGGCTCCGGCAGTCGTCAGCAGACCTTCTCTCTCTCGCCTACTCCTGTTTCTCCTGGCGTTAAATACTCTCTCCACGCCAATTACTGAAACAAGAGACAGGTGTTGATTATTTCCGTCCAGCCCGCTCACTCACCATTCTTCTCCTAATTCTCTCTCCCGCTGCAGACTTCGCCAAACCACGCCTCCGCCTCCACATACCCCCACCGCCCGACTCAGGCCGGGGAGCCATCCGGCCTGCAGCCTCCCCCCCGCCCCATTTCTGGAGAGGAAGTCATCCACAGCCATCTGAACACCCGTTCTGTTGATCACCTTGAACTTAAAAGGCTGTAGAGCCAGATACCACAGAGTGATCCGCGCATTGGTATCCTTCATGCGCTGGAGCCATTGCAGGGGGGCGTGGTCTGAACAGAGGGTGAACTCCCGTCCCAGGAGATAGTAGTGGAGGTTGAGGACGGCCCACCTGATGGCAAGGCACTCTTTTTCGATGGTGCTGTACTTAGTCTCTCTCTTAGAGAGCTTGTGACTAATGTTCAGCATGTCCGACGCGTCCGTCTGCAACAGAAAAGGGAGAGAAAAATTAGGAGCGTGTAACAACGGTCCGCCACATAGGGCAGCCTTCACTTGGGTAAAGGCTTGCTGACACGGCTCCGTCCACTGGACTGTATCAGGTGCCTCCTTTTTAGTAAGATCAGTCAAGGGACTGGTGAGGTCCGAATAATTAGGCACAAACCGTCTATAATATCCTGCCAGACCCAAGAACTGTCTCACCTCCTTTTTTGGTCTTAGGACGCACATACTTCCACACGCCCAACCGCACACTTCTTCGGGTTGGCCGTGAGTCCAGCCCCTCTCAGCGACTTCAAGACCGCCCTCAAATGCTGCATATGCCGTGGCCAATCATTACTAAATATAATGATGTCGTCCAAATAGGCAGCGGCATAGGCAGAATGGGGTCGCAGGATCTCGTCCATGAGCCACTTGAAGGTGGCCGGAGCCCCGAACGGAAGGGTAACAAATTGGTGTAAACCAAACGGCGTTGTGAAAGCTGTCTTTTCTTTGGATAATGGAGACAAGGGGATCTGCCAATATCCCTTTGTTAGGTCCAACGTCGAATAAAAGCGAGCCGTGCCGAGCCGATCAAGTAACTCGTCAACCCGCGGCATTGGATACGCGTCGAATTTCGACACATCATTCACTTTGTGGTAGTCCACACAGAAACGGACCAAGCCGTCCGGCATTGAACCAAAACTATCGGGCTCACCCAGTTACTGTTGGACTCTTCTATTACCCCCATTTCAAGCATTGCGCCTAATTCAGCCTGAACTACATTTTTCTTATGCTCAGCCAAGCGATACCGCCGGCTGCGAATTACCACGCCCGGCTCCGTCTCGATATGGTGCTGAATTAGGTTTGTACGGCCGGGTAGGGGCGAAAACACGTCGGCAAATTCAGCCTCCAATCTTGTGACGTCAGTGAGCTGGGACGGCGAGAGGTGATCTCCCCCAGGGGCCAGGGTGAGGGATTGCGTTTTGACACTCGCCTCTGGCCCAAGATCGTCCTCTCCACTAGTCACCATCGCCAACATCACTGGCTCCACCTCCTTCCATTTTTTAAGGAGATTGAGGTGGTATATCTGACGTGCCCCATTCCTATCTGACCGTATAACCTCATAATCGAGCTCTCCGACTTGTCGTGCGACCTCAAACGGCCCCTGCCTCTTTGACATTAATTTGGAGCTTGACGTTGGGAGCAATACAAGTACTTTCTCTCCCGGTGCAAATATGCGTAGCTTAGCGCCCCTGTTGTATAGCCGGCTCTGTTTGTCCTCGGCTTGTAACAAATTCTCCCTTGCTTCTCCCTTCTCAAGTCCAGGACATACTAAATTTCATTTTTGCTATGAGACGGTCCCTCCTCCCAAGTTTCTCTCAGGACATCCAACACCCCGCGGGAGAAGCTAGAAGGGGGAAAACCCTGTGGAGGCTTGTGGGACCTCTCGCACGGCGAATAACAAGGGCTCTAACCACTTATCCCAATTCTTGGCGTCTTCCCGCACAAACTTACGAGCCATTGATTTAAGCGTGCGATTAAAGCGTTCAACCAGGCCGTCGGTCTGTGGGTGATAGACGCTGAATTGGCCTGCCGAAATGTTGCGGAGGGCCACTGCTTCAGGATAACGTGTTGCATAATCGACTATGACTAATGCAAAACGATGCCCCCGTGCAGATCGCTCTAATAGCCCGATGAGGTCCATACCAATTCTCTCGAAGGGGACCTGCATTAACGGAAGAGGGCACAATGGTGCTTTTGGAGTGGCCGGTGGGTTTACCAACTGGCATTCAGGACAAGACGCGCACCACCTGAGGCGATTTAGTGTGGCAGCCTGACCCAAGTGGCCCGCCATTGGATTAGAATGAGCCGCTTGGAAAAGCATTTCCTTGCGGCTCCTTGGAATTAACAATTTGGTTGTATCTCCTTTTGTCCGAGCGTCTTGGGTCACTCGATACAACTAGTCTTTTAAAATGGCAAAATACGGATAGGTGGGCGGTTGGGGAGGATGAAGAAGCTGGCTGTCGATGGTACAGACCTGTTGGAACGCATGTTTCAATGTCTCGTCTCGAGACTGCTGCAGGGTAAAGTCATCGCGTTCCGAGAGACCCCACCTCTCGACTTCACGCGTTTCCCCTGAAGCAGGACTCGACGGTCCCGGCTCAGTTTCTCCCACCTGCACCCATGCGCCCCCGCTCCGTGCCTTATTTCCCCAAGAGGGATCCACGCACAGAGACCCCAATAGAGCAGCAAAGGCAGGCCAATTCGTACCCAAAATTATCAGATGCCGGAGGTGCGGACTAACGGCCACCTCAACGCTATGCTTTTGAACCCGAAATTGGATTACGACGGGCATCACTGGGTATTCCCTTATATCCCTGTGCACACACCGCACCTTAACCACGTGGCTTGTATCCAATGCCCCGGTTGAATCAGGCTTTGATGGATTGAGGTTTGGTTACATCCTGAATCCACCAAGGCCGGATAAATACCCCCCTTGATACTCACAGGTATTTGGTATTCGCCGGCCTGACCGGGGGTGACCTGCGGGGCATCCGGGACCCGGATCATTGTCCCCACGTCCATTATTGGACACCTGAATGAAGATGTATCATATCGATCACAAGTGCAGTATGGAGTACCTCAAGGCTCAGTACTAGGGCCGCTACTCTTCGCGCTTTATATGTTACCCTTGGGAAATATCATCAGGAAACATGGTGTTAGCTTTCACTGTTATGCTGATGATACTCAGCTCTATATTTCTTCGCAGCCCGGTGAAACACACCAATTTGAAAAACTAATGGATTATATTAGTGTCAATATACAACCCTAATTCCAGAAAAGTTGGGACGTTTTTTAAATTTTAATAAAATGAAAACTAAAGGAATTTCAAATCACATGAGCCAATATTTTATTCACAATAGAACATAGATAACGTAGCAAATGTTTAAACTGAGAAATGTTACACTTTTATCCACTTAATTAGCTCATTTAAAATTTAATGCCTGCTACAGGTCTCAAAAAAGTTGGCACGGGGGCAACAAATGGCTAAAAAAGCAAGCAGTTTTGAAAAGATTCAGCTGGGAGAACATCTAGTGATTAATTAAGTTAATTGAAATCTGGTCTGTTACATGATTAGCTATAAAAGCTTTGTCTTAGAGAAGCAGAGTCTCTCAGAAGTAAAGATGGGCAAAGGCTCTCCAATCTGTGAAAGACTGCGTAAAAAAATTGTGGAAAACTTTAAAAACAATGTTCCTCAACGTCAAATTGCAAAGGCTTTGCAAATCTCATCATCTACAGTGCATAACATCATCAAAAGATTCAGAGAAACCGGAGAAATCTCTGTGCGCAAGGGACAAGGCCGGAGACCTTTATTGGATGCCCGTGGTCTTCGGGCTCTCAGACGATTGCATCACTCATCGGCATGATTGTGTCAATGACATTACTAAATGGGCCCAGGAATACTTTCAGAAAACACTGTCGGTAAACACAATCCGCCGTGCCATCAGCAGATGCCAACTAAAGCTCTATCATGCAAAAAGGAGCCATATGTGAACATGGTCCAGAAGCGCCGTCGTGTCCTGTGGGCCAAGGCTCATTTAAAATGGACTATTTCAAAGTGGAATAGTGTTTTATGGTCAGACGAGTCCAAATTTGACATTCTTGTTGGAAATCACGGACGCCGTGTCCTCCGGGCTAAAGAGGAGGGAGACCTTCCAGCATGTTATCAGCGTTCAGTTCAAAAGCCAGCATCTCTGATGGTATGGGGGTGCATAAGTGCATACGGTATGGGCAGCTTGCATGTTTTGGAAGGCTCTGTGAATGCTGAAAGGTATATAAAGGTTTTAGAGCAACATATGCTTCCCTCCAAACAACGTCTATTTCAGGGAAGGCCTTGTTTATTTCAGCAGGACAATGCAAAACCACATACTGCAGCTATAACAACAGCATGGCTTCGTCGTAGAAGAGTCCGGGTGCTAACCTGGCCTGCCTGCAGTCCAGATCTTTCACCTATAGAGAACATTTGGCGCATCATTAAACGAAAAATACGTCAAAGACGACCACAAACTCTTCAGCAGCTGGAAATCTATATAAGGCAAGAATGGGACCAAATTCCAACAGCAAAACTCCAGCAACTCATAGCCTCAATGCCCAGACGTCTTCAAACTGTTTTGAAAAGAAAAGGAGATGCTACACCATGGTAAACATGCCCCGTCCCAACTATTTTGAGACCTGTAGCAGAAATCAAAATTGAAATGAGCTCATTTTGTGCATAAAATTGTAAACTTTCTCAGTTTAAACATTTGCTATGTTATCTATGTTCTATTGTGAATAAAATATTGTCTCATGTGATTTGAAAGTCTTTTAGTTTTCATTTTATTAAAATTTAAAAAACGTCCCAACTTTTCCGGAATTCAGGTTGTATAAAAAACTGGATGACGAGTAATTTCTTACTGCTAAATTCTGAAAAAACAGAGGTGTTAATTATAGGACCTAAAAACTCTGCTTGTAATAACCTAGAACACTGTCTAAGACTTGATGGTTGCTCTGTCAATTCTTCGTCATCAGTTAGGAACCTAGGTGTGCTATTTGATTGCAATCTTTCCTTAGAAATCCACGATTCTAGCATTTGAAAAACTGCATTTTTCCATCTCAAAAATATATCTAAATTACGGCCTATGCTCTCAATGTCAAATGCAGAAATGTTAATCCATGCATTTATGACCTCAAGGTTAGATTATTGTAATGCTTTATTAGGTGGTTGTTCTGCACGCTTAGTAAACAAACTACAGCTAGTCCAAAATGCAGCAGCAAGAGTTCTTACTAGAACCAGGAAGTATAACCATATTAGCCCGTTCCTGTCAACACTGCACTGGCTCCCTATCAAACATCGTATAGATTTTAAAATATTGCTTATTACTTATAAAGCCCTGAATGGTTTAGCACCTCAGTATTTGAATGAGCTCCTTTTACATTATAATCCTCTATGTCCGCTACGTTCTCAAAACTCAGGCAATTTGATAATACCTAGAATATCAAAATCAACTGCGGGCGGCAGATCCTTTTCCTATTTGGCGCCTAAACTCTGGAATAACCTACCTAACATTGTTCGGGAGGCAGACACACTCTTGCAGTTTAAATCTAGATTAAAGACCCATCTCTTTAACCTGGCTTACACATAACATACTAATATGCTTTTAATATCCAAATCCGTTATAGGATTTTTAGGCTGCATTAATTAGGTAAACCGGAACCGGAAACAATTCCCATAACATAATGTACTTGCTACATCATTAGAAGAATGGCATCTACACTAATATTTGTCTGTTTCTCTCTTATTCCGAGGTCACCGTAGCCACCAGATCCAGTCTGTATCCAGATCAGAGGGTCACTGCAAGGACCTCTATTGCCCTGAAAGACAGCCGAGACCAGGACAACTAGAGCCCCAGATACAGATCCCCTGTAAAGACCTTGTCTCAGAGGACCACTTGACTTGACTTGACCTGTCCACAAAATGGTCCGGGTCCCTGCAACGCCAACAGGCCAGCCCAGACCTTCCCCCCACCCCAGCGACGTGGAGTGGGCTGAACGATTGGCGTGGAGAGAGCAGAGAAACAGAAGTGCTGTCGCCTCCAGGGGTCATCAGTTTCTGGAACCCCTAGGGAGAGGGACAGGGCGAGAGAGAGAAGGAGGGGGAAGAGAGGAAGAGAACCCATCTTGTGCATTGGCAGATGCATGGGGGTTGCGGGCAGCCCGGTGGCCTCGGCACGAACCTCCCGATTGATCTGCTGGGCCTGGACGATGGCCTGGAACCGCCTTTCCTGGTCGCTCCTCAAGTCCAGCAGGGCCTGGTGTTGATCGCGGTGCAGGACCGCGAGGGAGGCGATGATGTCCGCAAGCGGCGTGGAGGACGGGCTTTGCATGGCGGCGGCGGTCCTTCTTCCCTCCCGGGTTTCGGCATCAGTGTAGAAAGGTTCAGGGGTGGAAAGGAAGAGGACGAGGGGTTGGCTTGTCTGCTGACGATTTTATTCACTAAATTAAACACAAACGGTGTATCAAAAACGAGCATCAAAGACTTTCTATTTCCGGGTTCACTTCTTCTGGCTCCGGCAGTCATCAGCAGACCGTCTCTCTCTCGCCTACTCCTGTTTCTCCTGGCGTTAAATTCTCTCTCCACGCCAATTACTGAAACAAGAGACAGGTGTTGATTATTTCCGTCCAGCCCGCTCACTCACCGTTCGTCTCCTAATTCTCTCTCCCGCTGCAGACTTCGCCAAACCACGCCTCCGCCTCCACAAGTGAGTACAGCAATGGTAATGTGTGTGAATAGAGTATTAGCAATGTAAGCGCAGTTAGCAGCAACCACGCTGCTGATGCTAACGGGCTATAAGCTAATAGCGGACCCAGGAGATCAAAATAAAACTAGTGATAACGAGGCGCTCTGATTGTTTTTGTTGTAGAATACAATAGAGGATATATTCACACGTTATATAAACGGAAACGATGGTGTATAAAATAGATTTTTAAGATAAAAATAGTCGATAAAAAGAATATAGTGACTGAGATCAAACGCAGTACAGACGCCAACAACAAACAGGAAGTGACGTATGCTGTGACAGTTGTCTTCTAAGCCAAATTTTACCCTCCCTTCTTCCTCTCTTTTGGGTTGCTTTGAAGAGATTAAATCCTGGTTTTTGCACAGCGTTCTGAAGCTGAATATTGACAAAACAGAAGTTCTCCTTGTTTGTACCAAATCTAACTTGTCAAAATCCAATAGTTTTTCACTTTCTGTTGATAACTAATTAATCTCCCTATCTACTCAGGTTAAAAGTCTGGGTGTCGTCCTTGATAGTACTTTATAGTTTGAAAAGCATGTGAACAATATTACTCGGTCTGCATATCTCCATTTACAGAACATTAGCCTTCATCCATTTCTAATACCAAATTCTACCGCTATTCTTGTACATGGTCTAATTACCTTGCACACTGATTATTTGAAGTCTCTTCTATTTGGGCCACCTTACAAACTAGGTCATAAACTTCAATTGGTCCAAAATTCAGCTCCCCGTATAATTACTAGAACCTTCTCCATCAATCATATCACTTCAGTTCTCTACAATCTTCACTGGCTCCCTGTTAAATATTAAATATGGAGTAGAGTACAAGATTCTACATTTCACTTTTATAGCTCTTCATAATTTTGCACCACCATATCTCTCTGATTTGCTTCATATTTACATCGCGAAGCACAGTGTCGTGCACAGACCTCTGGAGGGGGGGCAAAATGGTGTTATGAGGGCACAATCGCGGACCGGGAGGGTGGGGTGTTTTTTTTTTTTTTTGGCAAATATCATGATATCATGATCATGTTTGTCATGTTGGTTTTTCTATTTTGCAAGCTGTTTGAGCATCACAGTCAAACAAGTATCCCTATAATAAAGACAAAACTTGTTACATTAAGGTAACAAAATATGAACAAGTATGGATATTTAGGTCAATAAGGGAGAAAATAAAAATCTTGTCATTATTTTATCTTTGTTATTTAAAAAAATAATAATAAAATAAAAAAGATATACATTACAAATACACATAATACACAAGTAAAAATTAACAGTGTTTTATTTTCAGGTACAATAGTATTTAGCAGAAGAAACCTGAATGAGTTTCCTTCTTCTGCTAAACATAGACTCTATTTTGAAGAAGGTGGAAAACCAAACAGTTGCTAGTTCACAATGACATCCATAGTATTTTTCCCCCTTACTATCAAAGTCAATGTTGACCAGCAACTGTTTGGTTATCCAGATTCTTCAAAATATATTATTTTGTGTTCAGAACAAGAAAAAAATAATATACTGCAGGTTTGTGAGTGAATAAACAATGGCAGAAATTACATTTTTGGGTGAACTATC
This sequence comes from Carassius carassius, assembly GCF_963082965.1. Taxonomy (NCBI): domain Eukaryota; kingdom Metazoa; phylum Chordata; class Actinopteri; order Cypriniformes; family Cyprinidae; genus Carassius; species Carassius carassius. Next base: position 11,844,210 of record NC_081793.1, on the reverse strand, counting down.
CCTTTAATTCACACGGCAGCATGTTATAAAATTTTACTTCAATAAAAACAAGGATTAGTCTTTGTAAGGGTTCTGATGTCCGCATGTTTTTGTTGAAGAAATTATACAGGCTAGCATTTCTATTGCAAAAAGGTGCCCAAAAATGAAAGATTAAGTGGATATTTGAATGAAATGTTTGGTTACCTAATATTAAACAAGGATTTGATCATCCTGTTACAACAGCAGTTATCAGGCCTTTTAGTGCCCTTTGCAGGCATTTGTATCCTATGTATTGTACATAAATTGTTTATTTTGTATTACATTATGAATTTTATTGTTATAAAATTCATAATGTGTTATGAATTATTCAATTAATATAATGTGTTGTGTTATTCAATTATTATAAATTATCCAATCATTATTGCCTCGTTGTTTATATATAATGCATTGTATGGCATTTTAAAAGATTGTTGTTCGCTTAAGTCTGTTTTTATTACCACAAAAATTATCTGAACAATTCATAAATTATTATTTAAAGCAATTTGAAGTATCAAAGCCATGGTTAATTTGTAGTTACATTGCTACAAGAACCATGTCTTTTTTTTTTTTCATAGTAAAATTATGGTTAATTTTCGGAAGGGAATATGTAAACTCAGAGAATATTAAGGCAGATGTGGCCGACATTAAAACACGCTATAAACTTAATGTTATCAAAATCCAAGTAAGTTTAACAGGTTTATAAAAGTACCTAAAAGTGATGCACCGGCCTCATCTTGGAATTTTTTCTTTTCCTTATCTCGGCGCTGGTCTACTGTTGTCTTTTCCCAGGCATAGTGGCCTGTCTATCAGTTATGATCATTTGCACTCAGCCGTCAGCCGCGTCAGAGACAATTTATAAGCCCTGAATGGTTTAGCACCACAGTATTTGAATGAGCTCCTTTTACATTATAATCCTCTACGTCCACTACGTTCTCAAAACTCAGGCAATTTGATAATACCTAGAATATCAAAATCAACTGCAGGCGGCAGATCCTTTTCCTATTTGGCGCCCAAACTCTGGAATAACCTACCTAACATTGTTCGGGAGGCAGACACACTCTTGCAGTTTAAATCTAGATTAAAGACCCATCTCTTTAACCTGGCATACACATAACATACTAATATGTTTTTATTATCCAAATCCGTTAAAGGATTTTTAGGCTGCATTAATTAGGTAAACCGGAACCGGAAACACTTCCCATAACACCCTATGTACTTGCTACATCATTAGAAGAATGGCATCTACGCTAATATTTGTCTGTTTCTTTCTTGTTCCGAGGTCACCGTGGCCACCAGATCCAGTCTGTGTCCAGATCAGAGGGTCACTGCAGTCACCCGGATCCAGTACGTATCCAGACCAGATGCTGGATCAGCACCTAGAAAGGACCTCTACATCCCTGAAAGACAGTGGAGACCAGGACAACTAGAGCCCCAGATACAGATCCCCTGTAAAGACCTTGTCTCAGAGGAGCACCAGGACAAGACCACAGGAAACAGATGATTCTTCTGCACAATCTGACTTTGCTGCAGCCTGGAATTGAACTACTGGTTTCGTCTGGTCAGAGGAGAACTGGCCCCCCAACTGAGCCTGGTTTCTCCCAAGGTTTTTTTCTCCATTCTGTCACCGATGGAGTTTCGGTTCCTTGCCGCTGTCGCCTCTGGCTTGCTTAGTTGGGGTCACTTCATCTACAGCGATATCGTTGACTTGATTGCAAATAAATACACAGACACTATTTAAACTGAACAGAGATGACATCACTGAATTCAATGATGAACTGCCTTTAACTATCATTTTGCATTATTGACACACTGTTTTCCTAATGAATGTTGTTCAGTTGCTTTGACGCAATGTATTTTGTTTAAAGCGCTATATAAATAAAGGTGACATTGACAATTTATAAGAGACATGCCACTTCCTCAATTCTCCATACAACTATATAAGGAAAACCCGTAATGGCAAAGATGGCGGTTGTTTGCACATGTCCCGCACCTCCCGCTGGAAAGCCAATCATCTGCTTTAAACAGTTAAGCCGGGAAACATTTAAGCCTACCGCCTGGTTCCACAGACGCATGCGCACAGTTGAGGTTTTGCAACAGCGGAGATGATTTTGTGACAGTGAGTTGTGGTGTGTGCAAGATCAGATGGAATCCACATAGAAGAGGGTGATAACAACGCGAAGGCACCGGACTACCAGTTAAAGCATTTTATATCAATAAGTGTATAAACATTTGTGCTATAAATGGTAATGGAATAGGATTGAGTAAGATGCAGGGATGTACTAGGATGGAGGGTAACAAATAAATATAAAGATATTGCACATTTTTATTGCATAAGCATAAGTGGTGAACATGATGATGAGTGGGGGGAATGCAGGGGGGGTTTCTCCTAAAGTCAGCTCCAGGTTGTTAAGACTGCACCAGACAGCCAGCTGCTCAACCACTTGTCTGTAAGCAGACTCGTCTCCGTCCTGGATGGGGCCGATGACTGTAATGTTGTCTGCAAACTTCAGGAGCTTGACAGATGGGTCTTTAGAGGTGCAGTCGTTGGTGTACAGGGAGAAGAGCAGAGGGGAGAGAACACATCACTGAGGGGCACCAGTGTTGGTGAAGCGGCTGTTTGACATGAATTTCCCCCGTCTCACTAACTGTTGCCTATCTGTCAGAAAGCTGGTGATCCACTGACAGATAGAGCTAGGAACAGAGAGCTGGGTCAGTTTGGTCTGGAGGGCTGTTGGGATGATGGTGTTGAAAGCTGAACTAAAGTCCACAAACAGGATCCTCACATAAGTCCCTGTTTTATCCAGATGTTGCAGGATGAAGTGCAATCCCATGTTGATTGCATCATCCACGGACCTGTTTGCTCGGTAAGCAAACTGCAGGGGGTCCAGTAAGGGTCCAGTGATGTCTTTCAGATAAGCCAGAACCAGTTTTTCAAATGTCTTCATGACGACAGACATTAGAGCCACAGGTCTGTAGTCGTTAAGTCCTGTTATCTTGGGTTTCTTTGGAATGGGGATTATGGTGGAACGTTTGAAGCAGGAAGGCACTTCACACAACTCCAGGGATCTGTTGAAGATCTGTTCAGGGATCTGTTGGTACACTACGCAAACTGCATGTAGGGACTGGGAGCAGCGCTATTCTGCGGCAGGCACCAGAGCTGCAGCTGATACAATGTGCGCTGCAGCACAATACAACGATATTTCTTCAAAATCAGATCCAGATCCAATGCAACCAGTTGTCCTGTCCCTGCAGCTGAAAAACACCCGCACAGCATGATGCTGCCATAACCATGCTTCACTGTTGCGTCTGTATTGGATAGATGATGAGCAGTGCCTGGTTTTCTCCACATATACCGCTTAGAATTAAGGCTGAAAAGTTCTATCTTGGTCTCATCAGACCAGAGTCCTTCAGATGTTTTTTTATCAAACTCCATGTGGGCTTTCATGTGTCTTGCACTGAGGAAAGGCTTCTGTCGGGCCACTCTGCCATAAAGCAACAACTGGTGAAGGGCTGCATTGATGGTTGACTTTCTACAACTTCCCTAATCAAGTCCATTCAGTATAATCAAACACAGCCGGACTCAAATGAAGGTTTAGAACCATCTCAAGGATGATCAGAAGAAATGGACAGCACCTGAGTTAAATATATGAGTGTCACAGCAAAGGGTCTGAATAGTTAGGACCATGTGATATTTCAGTTTTACTTTTATAATAAATCTGCAAAAATGTCAACAATTCTGTGTTTTTCTGTCAATATGGGGTGCTGCGTGTATATTAATTAGAAGAAAAAAATTACTTAAATGATTTTAACAAATGACTGTAATATAACAGTGGAAAATTTAAGGGGGTCTGAATACTTTCCGTACCCTCTGTATGACTTGATATCTTATTATATTGAGAAACTTGCTCGTAATAATGACTTAACATCTCGTAATAATGAGAAACTTTCCTGAAATAGTGAGAAACTTATACTTATATTAAATAATAAGAAACTTTATTGAAATGGAGAGAAACCTTCTGTCACGAGCTGGGCTAGAACTTGGGTCTCTGGTGTGGTGGTTGAGAGATCTGCCACTAGGCCACAGAGGCTGAGGTGTTGGACCCAATTGAAATACTCAAGGCAGTACTCCAAGCAATATTGGTTTATTAGAAAAAAAGGACTTCGCAAGCCAAAAAATCCAACAAAAGTTCTTCTCAGACAGCGGAATTAATAACAAAAGAGATAATGGGAAAACAAAACCACAAGGGAAAATAAAAACTCCACGAGGGGAGAAAACAAAACTAGAGCATGTGAACAATCAAATAACTAGGAACACCTTACTTGAGTTAGCATGGAAGGACTTGGAAGGACTTGTAAATACAGAGCTGGAAGCACGCAGCCTGGACTCAAAAACCAAGTGTCAAACAAAGGGAAAGAATCAGCTAAAATACTCTAAGAGAAACAAGGCACAGGTGACCTGGATAACACTAACAAGAGTAGACAAAGAAGAACTAAGACAGAAGGGAACACAGGGGACCTCTAGAGGCACGGAGACAAACTACAGGAGGTCAAATGCTGACAGGACCCCCTCCTCTAGGAACGGCTCCTGACGTTCCTTCCAGAACACCCCGGCCTCCGGGTGTGAAACTCCCGGATCAAACTTGGGTCAAGGATGTCTTTGGCTGGAACCCAGGAGCGCTCCTCTGGCCCGTAGCCCTCCCAGTCCACCAGATACTGTAGTGAGTTCTGGACCCTCCGGGAGTCCAGTATCCGGCGCACTGTGTAGGCTGGCTGGCCGTTGATGATCCTGGGAGGTGGAGGGGGCCTGTGCAGGGGAGCAAACGGAGAAGACAAGACAGGTTTTAGTAATGAGACATGAAATGTGGGTTTAATTCTAAGGGAACGAGGGAGAAACAAACGATAAGAAACAGGGTTAACTTTCCTTTCTATGCGAAAAGGGCCGGTGTATTTCTGGGAGAGTTTCTTGGATTCGACCCAGAGTGGCAGGTGCTTTGTAGATAGCCAAACTCTTTGACCAGCTCGAAAGTTGGGGGCTGACAGCGTTGGACAAAGCGTTGGGCCGAGGGAACACCAACTTGCGCCTCTTCCTCTGGGAATAATGGAGGGGTATATCCAAACTGGCATTCAAAGGGGGATAGTCCAGTGGCCGAGGACTGCAGGGTGTTGTGGGCATATTCAGCCCAAATAATATAGGTGGCCCAAGACGTGGGATTGTTAGCCGCCATACACCGTAGGGTGGTCTCCAGGTCCTGATTAATACGTTCTGTCTGGCCATTAGACTCCGGATGGAACCCAGATGATAGGCTGGCCGTTGCCCCAATAAGCCTGCAGAAGGCTCTCCAGAACCGGGACGAGAACTGGGGACCTCGGTCAGAGACAATGTCCAGGGGAATACCAAATATGCGGAAGACATGGTTCATGAGGAGCTCCGCAGTCTCCTTGGCTGAAGGCAGCTTGGGCAGGGGAATGAACCGGGCCGCTTTGGAGAACCGGTCTACAACCACCAGGATGACTGAATTGCCCTTGGATGGTGGAAGCCCGGTAACAAAGTCCAGAGAGAGATGTGACCATGGCCTGTGGGGAATAGGTAAGGGACGGAGCAGTCCCTGAGGTTGCTGATGTGCAGACTTTCCTTGGTTGCATACAGAGCAAGCCTCCACATAGACTTTAACATCCTTCTTGATGGATGGCCACCAAAACCGCCGCTGGAGAAAGTCAAGGGTGTGGGCACTTCCTGGATGGCAAGTCAAGGGAGACTCATGAGCCCACTGCAAGACCCGGGATCGGGCAGCTTGAGGAACGAGCAGGCGTCCAGGGGGACCACCACCTGGATCAGGCTCATGGGCAAGGGCCTCTCGCACCACTCTTTCCAGTTCCCACTGAAGGGGTGCGACGATACTAGACCTTGGAATTATTGGTGTCAAAGGCTTCTCTTGTGCTCAGGAGAGTAGACTCGAGACAGGGCATCTGGCTTGTCGTTCCTGGTGCCAGGTCTGTAAGATAGGAGAAACTGGAATCGATTAAAAAACAGTGACCATCTAGCTTGCCGAGGATTCAACTGCTTAGCCTGCTGGAGATACTCCAGGTTTTTGTGGTCCATGAGAACCTGGAAAGGGTGCTGGGCCCCCTCGAGCCAGTGGCGCCACTCCTCCAAGGCCAGTTTTACTGCGAGCAACTCACGATCCCCCACGTGGTAGTTGCGCTCGGCATCCGACAGGCGACGAGACATGAAGGCGCAAGGGTGTAATTTTCCATCGTCACCTCTCTGCGACAGGATGGTCCCAGCCCCCACCTCTGAGGCATCCACCTCCACCACAAAAGGTCTGTCTGGGTCAGGGATCAGAAGAATAGGAGCGGAAGTGAAGCGGCGCTTGAGATCTTCGAAGGCCCCCGCTGCCTCCGGACCCCACTGAACCTTGGTTCCTCCTCCCTTAGTAAGTGCTGTCAAGGGAGCCACAACAGAGCTGAAATTCTTAATGAACTTTCTATAGAAGTTTGCGAAGCCAATGAAACGTTGTACCTCCTTGACATTCGTAGGTATGGGCCAGTTGTGGATCGACTCTACCTTCTTAGGGTCCATTTCCAGGTGGCCAGGAGTGACAATGAATCCGAGAAACTGAGCCTGGGTAACATGAAATTCACACTTCTCTGGCTTCATGTAGAGGTGATTGTCAAGGAGCCTCTGGAGGACCCTGCTAACATGCCCCTCATGCTCCTCCAGTGACTTTGAGAAAATGAGAATATCGTCAAGGTATACAAAGACGAATTGATTAAGAAGGTCCCGGAGGACATCATTAATTAGTGCTTGGAATACTGCGGGGGCATTGGTGAGTCCGAACGGCATTACGAGATACTCATAGTGGCCTGTGGGGGTGTTGAAGGCAGTCTTCCATTTGTCTCCCTGCCGGATCCGCACAAGATGGTAAGCATTGCGAAGATCCAGTTTAGTGAAAACAGAGGCTCCTTGAAGCAGTTCAAAGGCTGTGGCCATGAGAGGTAGGGGGTATCGATTACGAACTGTGATCTTGTTGAGGCCCCGGTAATCAATACAAGGCCTAAGACCCCCGTCTTTCTTCTGAACAAAGAAGAAACCTGCCCCAGCTGGGGAGGTTGAGGCACGGATGATACCGGCTGCCAAGGACTCCTTAATGTAGAGATCCATAGCTGAGCGCTCTGGGGGAGACAAGGAGAAAATCCGACCCCTGGGAGGGCAAGAGCCAGGGAGTAATTCAATAGCACAGTCGTAAGCGTGGTGAGGTGGTAAGGAGGTGGCCCGGGACTTGCTGAACACTGCCTTAAACTTATGATAAACTCTGGGGACTCGAGACAGGTCGATAGACTCTTGAAACTCAGGACAAGGGGCTGGGGAACTCTGAAGTTGGCAGGAGAGTTGGCAAGTAGGACCCCAGCTTAGGATAGTGCCAGTGGGCCAGTCGATATGGGGATTATGTCTGCACAGCCAAGGGTGACCCAGGATAACAGGTTACTCAGGGGAGTCAATAAGATAGAGGATCTCCTCCTGCTAGGTCTAGAAAGTCGCCTGCGGCCCCAGAATCAATCATAGCCTTGACCTGACACTGGTGGCCCTCCCAGGACAACGTAACTGGAACTGCTAGGACGGCATTAGCAGGAGAAGCTCTAATTTTCCCCATCACAGCCCTTCTGTTGCTGTATGGGTACAGGCGTTTCCCAAGAGCTCGGGGCAAGAGGAACGGAAATGGCCGGAAACACTGCAGTAGAGGCAACGACGCTCCCTCATGCAACGTTCCCTCTCGTTTGGAGAAAGCCTGGAACGGCCCAATTGCATTTCCTCTGGGGAATCATGGAGCTGTTCAGGAACTGGGGAATTTCTGGAGGAAGGAGCACAAACTGGAGAACCGAACCTCCTCAGAGGAACTTGGGACTGAGACTCCTTGCGACGGGCAGTCCTACGCTCTCTCAGGCAATTGTCTAGGCAGATGGCCATTGCTATGAGGGACTCAAGATCTTCAGGCATTTCTCGAGTGGCTAACTCATCTTGAAGGGGTCAGACAACCCTCCCTGAAAGCAGACCCTCAAAGCCACATCGTTCCATCCACTTTTTGCAGCTATGGTCCGAAACTCAATGGCAAAATCTGCAGTGCTTCGGGGACCCTGACGGAGAGTGAGTAGGTGCTTAGAAGCCTCCCGACCACTGACAGGATGATCAAACACTCGCTTGAACTCTTCCACGAATGCCATGTAAGACCTACAACAGGTGTCCTGGGATTGCCACACTGCTGAGGCCCAAGAGAGTGCTTTGTCTGAGAGAAGGGTGATAATGTAAGCAATCTTAGAGCGATCCATGGGGAAGCTTGATGGTTGGAGCTCGAAAGTGAGAGAGCACTGGGTGAGGAAACCCTGGCAGGAACTGGGATCTCCAGCAAAGGGCTTAGGAGGCGGTAGTCGGGGTTCTGCCACAGGAGAAGGCCTGACGCTACTCGGAGGTGATGCAGAGGGAGGTGAAGAACCCGGGAGGCGTTCGAATAGCTGGCGGATGGAGCTCATCACATCGGCCAGGAGTTGAGAATGTTTGGTCATTAGCTCTTCCTGTCGGCTGAGAACGGCTTAGTGGCACTGAAAGGATGCCTCATGTTGATTGCTCATCTGGCAATAGGTCCTTGGAACTGAGTGTTTCTGGGTCCATGAGTGACTTGGTTTTTCTGTCACGAGCCAGGCTAGAACTCGGGTCTCTGGTGTGGTGGTTGAGAGATCTGCCACTAAGCAGTTGCCACTAGGTGTTGGACCCAATTGAAATACTCAAGGCAGTACTCCAAGCAATATTGGTTTATTAGAAAAAAAGGACTTTGCAAGCCAAAAAATCCAACAAAGGTTCTTCTCAGACAGAGGAATTAATAACAAGAGAGATAATGGGAAAACAAAACCACAAGGGAAAATAAAAACTCCACGAGGGGAGAAAACAAAACTAGAGCATGTGAACAATCAAATAACTAGGAACACCTTACTTGAGGAAGCATGGAAGGACTTGGAAGGACTTGTAAATACAGAGCTGGAAGCACGCAGCCTGGACTCAAAAACCAAGTGTCAAACAAAGGGAAAGACTCAGCTAAAATACTCTAAGAGAAACAAGGCACAGGTGACCTGGATAACGCTAACAAGAGTAGACAAAGAAGAACTAAGACAGAAGGGAACACAGGGGACCTCTAGAGGCACGGAGACAAACTACAGGAGGTCAAATGCTGACACCTTCTAGAAATAACGAGAAGCTTTCACTAAATAACGAGAAACCTTCTTGAAATAAATAGATACTTTCTCAAAATAACAAGATACTTTCTCGTAATTATGAGAAACTCTCTCGTAATAACTAGAAACTTTCTCAAAATAACGATCTTTCTCATAATAACAAGACACTTTCTTGAAATTATGTTACAAGTGGGGCGGGGCCAAGAGTCGTGGGAATGGAGCCAGCCCAGTGGAGTAAATGATAATGAGAGACACTTGCACCACTCCCACGGAGGAGTTCCAGAAGGATAAAAGGAGGAGTAACGACAGTGAAGGATGAGAGAGGAACAGGCCTGGACTTCATGTTGTTGTTTTATATGGCAGTTGTCTGTGAGAGGCTGCCGCTTTGTTACTTTCATTTTTTGTTTAATTATTAAAGTTTTATATGAAAATTTTTGCCTGTTCCCACCTCCTTCTTCCCGTTTTATGAACTTTGTTACATTGGTGCCTAAACCCAGGAGAAAGGAGGGACACTCTGTCAGAGAGCTCTCTCTGCTGAGGGGGATCACCGTGCTGAGGAGATCAGGCACCAGGAAGAAGCGGAGACCGGCAGTGGCTGCCCGAGACAGTGATGCTGGAGCGATAGAAGATAAGGTGGGATGGAGAGCTCGCTGTCGCACTCCTGGGTCGAGGAGGGGTAGCTGCCATCCAAGCGGGAGCATAGTAGTTAGTGCCGTTCGCCAGGAAGCTGAAGCCTGTTGCCGTCCACCATGTTTGGGAGGAGCAGGGAATGGGGGACCAGCTGCTGGCTGCACTCAACCAGAGGTGCCATCACTGTCTGCCAGGAGGTGGAGGAGCATTAAGCCGTCCACCAAAGGCCAAGAGCTGTCGGAATGGATCGAGGCCGGTAGAGTAAATGATAATGAGGAAAAACTGCACCACTTACCGGAAACTCCCATTATGCACTTGCACTACAGTCTAGGTGCTTCTCTATACATTATATTGAACAGCGGATGTCACCCTTGATGTATACATCCGCTCATACCATTGATGTATGAGCGGATGTATACATCAAGGGTGACATCTGCTGTTCAAAGCTGTGTAATGCAAGAGCACAGCCCAGTCATGAAAACAGTTGCTTTTTCTCAAGTCCGTGATCGACGAAGTTCAGTTTATAATATCATTAAATAACAGTACTGATAAATTATCAGTATTTCTTCCATACTCTTCTATGCGCACGAGAAGGTGTAATACAGAAACAGAAAGTGGTCAAATTAAGTCACCTTTATTTATATAGCGCTTTATACAATACTGGTTGTGTCAAAGCATCTTTACTGTGTTAAACAGGAAAATAGATTGTCAATAATGCAAGAAGGCAATAACAGAGTTATTTTTTTTTAAGCTAAAGTGAATTCATTGATGATTCAGTGATGTCATCATCCAGTTCAGTTCCCTTCCAATATTGTCTGTGCAATTAGTCAAGCATCCCCAACTAAGCAAGTCAAAGGTGACAGTGGCAAGGAACCAAAACTCCATCTGTGACAGAAAAAAATAAAAAATAAATAAACAACAACATTGGGAGTGGAAGTTCTCCTCTGGCCAGATGAAACCAGCATGGTTCAACCAGCATTCTAGCCTACAACATAGGTGCAAAGGACTTGGGACTCTGGTTCCCGTGGTCTTGTGCTGATGGTTGTCGAGGTGATGAGGTCTTTATAGGGGATCTGTCTTTTGGGCGCATCTAGCTGACATGTTCTCCGCTGACATCCAGGGCAGTAGAGGTTGTCTCTAGGTGCTCATCCACCTTCTGATCTGGATGCAGACTGTATCCGTATGGCTACGGTGACCTCAGAATAAGAATGAAAGAGACTAAGATTATCGTAGATGTCATTCTTCTTATGATGTAGCGAGTACATTGGGTGCTACAGGAAGTGTTCCCGGCGGTTCCATCTGACCTAATTAATTCAGCCTAACAATCCTTTAATAGATTTGAATTAAAGAAATACGATTTAATCTAGATTTAAACTAACAGAGTGTGTCTGCCTCCCGAACAATGCTAGGTAGATTGTTCCAGAGGTTTGGCGCTAAATAGGAAAAGGATCTGCCGCCCAGAGTTGATTTTGATATTCTAGGTATTATCAAATGCCCAGAGTTTTGAGATTGCAGTGGACATTAAGGACTATAATGTGAAATGAGCTCACTCAAATATTGAGGAACTAAACCATTCAGGGCTTTATAGTAATAATATAATAATAATAATAATAATAATTAGCAAGATTTTAAAATGTATTTATTGTTCAATAGGGAGCCAGTGCAAAGTTGACAAAACCAGGTTAATGTGGTCCTACTTCCTGGATCTAGGAACAACTCTTGCTGCTGCATTTTGAACCAGTTGTAGTTTGTTTATTAAGCACACAGATCAACCACCCAATAAAGCATTACAATAATCTAACCTTGAGGTCATGAATACATGAATTAATGTTAATGCATTTGAAATTGAGAGCACAGATCATAATTTAGATATCTTTTTTTAAGATGGAGTTTTACAAAATGCAGTTTTACAAATGCTAGAAACATGGTTTTAAAAGGAAAGATTGCTATCAAATTTATAATAGTATAAAAGTAATAGGTTCCTAACTGATGATGAGGAGTTAAAATAGCAGCCATCAAGTTTTAGATAGTGTTTTAGGTTATTACATGAGGTTTTTGGTCCAATAATTAAAACCTCAGTTTTTCTCAGAATTAGCAGTAAGAAATTACTAGTCATCCATTTTTTTATCAACTATGCATTCTGTTAGTTTTGCAAATTTAAAGTTTTCATCGCACTGCAAAAAAATATAGAGCTGAGTATCATCAGCATAACAGCATAACAGCTAACACCATGTTTCTTGATGATATCTCCCAAGGTTAACATGTACAGTGCGAAAAGCAATGGTCCTAGTACTGAGCCTTGTGGCACTCCATACTGTACTTATAAATGATATGAGATCTCTTCATGTACTGCTAAATCGGTTACCGTGGTAACAAATGATGTCTGCCTGTGCTCACCAGTAGAAACATCCGATGGATTACTGAAGAAATATATTGTATTTTTAGTTGGATGAATGTCCCTTTCGAAAATTAACCAAAGGCTTTACTACAACTAAAACAGTTAGATTGTAATGTCATCATAAAATGTATAGGTTGGGACATAAAACCCTTAACATGAAAAATTCTTAACGCATTAAAACAATGACACTGGAGGACCTGAGTGCAGTCCTTAAAACATAGGCTTACTATTTACAGACAAGCAGAATAGCTCAGAATATGAATTAACTTGCTAAGATACATGTTAAAGGTCCCATGACATGAAGATTTCACTTTATGAGGTTTTTTAACATTAATATGAGTTCCCTTAGCCTGTCTATGGTCCCCCAGTGGCTAGAAATTTCGATAGGTGTAAACCAAGCCCTGTGTGTCCTCAAAGCTGGGTAGTGACGGATTACATTGGACTAAAGACTAAAATCACATTTATTACAGAGGACTAAAATCAGGATATAAAAATGCCCTTTATTTCTAAATTTTATTATGTAAAGATCATACTAACAATATAAGTACAACTCAGAAAAAAACCACCTTAAAAAAACCTTTAAAAAAAAGAAAATAATCACATCATGGGACCTGAATACAAAACCAATACATGTATAAGAGTCGTATAGAAATGTGGCGTAACGGATGAAGACAGTGATGTAAAAAGGGCAATTTTTGTATACAATATATTATAGATATAGATGTATAGGGGAGCAAATATGACCAGCAGAATCTAACACGCAAACTCTCATTAACATGCAGTTCAGTGAGTTTATATGCTGGCCTCTACATAGTATATTTTAATAAACTGTATACTGAATTTTATCACTGTTTTCGTCATTTAAGCAACATTAAGTGTTTTCTAGCTATATAATGGTTTTCAATATGGTGAGAAAATGCTTAACTTAACTTTGCACATTGCGTTCTTATTCTGGGCTCATGCTTGCCTGTACATAGCCTAATATTTTTTTTTAAGTATGTACACTAGATTTGGTCTTTTACATTGGCCATTAAGCCACATTAAGGTTTTATTTAGCTTATAACGGTTGTCTAATTTAGAGTGTTGCATTCATATCTGAGCTATGCTGCTTGTCTGCAAAGAGGATGCTTTATTAATAAGATGTGTACTGAATTTGGCCCTGTGTTATAAAGTACATTAAGCCACATTAAGTGTCTTAGAATGTTAGTAGTCTAACTATTTCACGGAGGCATTTATTTAAAGTGCATGTTCATCTGGAAGATAGTCTACAGAAAGCATCTTTAAGAAGGTATTTAAAATGAATGCCAAGTCACTTGAAAAGATGTCTATATATTAGCTAGATGCTTGCACACAGCAGGTGAAGTTCTTTAACAGATCTTGAAATAGAAAGGAATACACTGATGCACCTGTTTATGTAGCCAATTTATATTGTTGTTTTTGTATTAAGTTGTCTATTGTACTTTCTGTTTTATTCTCTTTACTCATATACTGATAATCTAGTATTAATGTATGCTATTATAGATTACTATTATAGCAGACTGTTTTGAAGAATGTGCTGTGGTCTCGCATTACACGGCTTTGACCAGCGGGTTTCACTTAAGTTCTTCTCCTCCGCTGCTTTGCGTATGCATAGAAGTAATAGAAAGTTCCTCAATGATACGTGAAATGTAAGTCATTATTATGAGAAAGCTTCTCATTATTAAGAGATAGTTTTTTCGTTTTTTTGAGAAAGCTTCTGGTTATTATACAATTTTTTCCGAATAGTATTACTTATTAAAGGGATGGTTCACTTTCAAATTAAATTTTGATATGTTTTAGCTTACCTCAAGAGCATCCAAGATGTAGGTTTTTTTGTTTCCGCAGTATTTCCTATTTTGATATTTTTAGGTCAAACCATTCTTGTCTGTGACTCATATAATGGAGGTCTATGGTCACCACCTCAAAGAGCATGCACAGAGGAGTCCAAATTAAACAATTGCCCATCATAAGTACACATTGATGCCCTAAGACACGAAACGAGCGTTTTGTGTAAGTAAATGAACAGAGGTTTTTTACCTCTTGTACACAACCACGTCAAGCTGATCTGAGGGCACGCGTGCTTCCTGTTTTTGTGTGATGTTTGCGCGTGCTCTGGCTTAGTCTGCGCAAGCGCAGAAAGTTATATCTCACACGTGTACGTCACTCATTGTTTACACTTACTGTCTATGGTTTACACAGATATTTCGGAAGTGTTACCTTTCACTGTGAAGATCTAAACATATTTAGACGTACAGGAAATTTCAATGGAAGACTATTTCAGTATATCAAGAGACAAAGTTGACATTTTTTTCACAACCATATTTATTTGAACCAGAATACACAGATCAAGTACTCAGGAGCGATGGAGGAAGCATCCGCTACAGAAGCACGTCTTCAAGCCTCAGAGAGACAGAGATCTCTTCAAAATCTGTGGTGTTTTAGTAGCAAGTGTTGTGAGATGCCAACAGTGGAGAGCATATGTTGTCACGAATGGAACATAGCAATGCCACAACTACAAGACGACGATGAGGACATTGACAGTATCGCATCACACACCTGCCAGATTGAAGATCCTGAGTTTTCTCCGCTGTTGAGATGCAGCGTTTTGCACGTTGTGTTTTGTTTGCCACGTATAAACTGTAAGCGACGTCCAATGCCAGAGGGACCCAATGGCACGCTGTCAATAGAGTGAGTAATGTGTTGTTTTGATTCGTATTTTTACATAAAACATATGCTATTATAACGATCAACAAGATTAGAATTGTGGGCCATACACGCTAAATAGAGTAAAATTGAGGGGCATTGAGTCTTTAGACCCGTGCGAGGACGCGTCTGATCCATAGTCTGATCGCATCTTTGCATTGTATGTAATCTACTCGCGCAAATCGTTGAACTCGTTTTAAACCAATTGGAAAACATAATTAGAAAATTATATAACTATGGAAATAAAAGAAAATTACATAGGAAACAGGAACTAAGCATTTAAAAACAAGGGAGTGCAAATTTATAGTATGTGAAAACTAGAACAGAACTAAACTAATCCATGTCCACACATACATATTTTTATAAACTGAGTTTTTCCTTCTTCCATTTAAAAAAAAATCTCTGTCCATATGAAATTGCAAATGCACGCTATGATGCACTATCAAGAGCATGCCAGATCAACAGGAGGCAATTGAGAGTGAGGAGTCACGTGCCGATTTGGGTTGATTTGGGAGGGGTCTGAGCCGATCGGCCATGATGGCAGGATACGCTATCGGTTGCCAGGGGCAATGCCTTCAGAACTTCCCAGAGGCGCGACTAAACATTCCAGAGATCTTTAATTTTTGCGCATTTATTTTGTCGGCGGAACAGATCGAGACGGATCAAAACAAGTAAAACAGTGCAGAATTGCGAGAACCTCCTCTACTACCGAGTTAACAACACATGTAAACAATCCTGTTTTGCCTCCGGTATCCTGCCAACATGGCGGAGACTGTGATATCGAGGGAGGGGCTTTGTGCTATGACGAAAATTCCTCATTCTCAATATAATCTCAACCATAAAGCCATGCTGGCAAATCAGAACCCTGAAAAAGTTTCAGTCAATCAGGAGAAAACAGCGTAAATGTAAAAAAGCATAAACTCTGACATAAAAAGCCAAAAACTCAGGTTTTGCTGTCTGCACGACTCTTCAACCAGAATTTTGAAAATCCTCATACTGGCAGGAGTTTTCCAAACTGTACAGTTTCAGTAACCTGGCACTGTGTTTACGTGTGGATGAATGGACGAATGGACAAACCGGATAGAAAAAGCTGCGATTTAAAAAATAACCGTGTTCGTGTGGACAGGGCCTACAAGTCTGTAAAAACTAAAAGAGAACTGAAGCAATCTGTGACATTTTACTGTTACTTTTGATCCATCTAATACATCTTGCTAAATGAAAGCACTAATATCTTAAAGAAAAAAAGTATACTAACCCCACACATTTAAACTGCAGCTAATCAACAGCCATTCTAGTTTTAGGGCAGATTAAAATAGTTTTCTTTTCTTCTCTTCTGGCACATCTCCAGATGAGTGTGTAAATGTAAAATGAATGTATCTAAACACAGCATGTAGAGTACTTGTCACCCAAACAGTTTGGACAAAGCAGCTCTTATAACCTACTGAACAAGTGGAATTACAGTAAAGCTAATGGCTCTTATTGAAATAAATCAGCTAACTTCCTCTACCCACTACACACACTACTAAATAGCGGGGCAGGTTGCAGGACATGCTGGGTTGCCATAGAGCTCTAATAATTCAATACTGAGGGGTGAAAACACAGTAGTCCAGCTTCATGGGAATGATACACTGCTTGTCAGAATGACTGGTCTAAGCCTTTTTATGTCGGTTGCTCCAACACATGGATGTGAGGGAATTTTAAATTGATTAAATATAAATTATTAAGTTCCAGGATTGTAAGTTGTATGCAACTGTATCTACAAATAAAAGACATTATGGCTAGGTAATTTACTCTTGAAGGGCACTTCTATATAATGGTGGCTCTCTCCAGAATGACAGTCAATTGTCAAGTAGTGGAAAATTAATTTAGTCCCCAGTATCCCCCATAGTGCAATGCACCTGTTTAACCTGTGTGGTCCCGCTGAGCTCCTGAAACATCAACCTCGATTTTCAAACAAACCCGCTGAGAAGACTGGAGGAATACTGTGTTAGACAGAACAATATCCTCGTACTACTGATAACCATACAGAAGTCACATAGATCGAAATATATTTAAAATAAAAAAAAAATTATATATTGAAATATCTTAAATTTAAATAGAAGAAAATATATTTTATAAAATATATGTAAATATATTTTAAAATATATTACAAAAATGTATTTAAATATTTGATTTTGGCCACTTTTTAATATTTTTCACATATATTAAACATATGTAAATATATTTTTATTGGAAATATTTACATATATTTATTTGCCATATATGTAAATACATTTAGATATCAGACTATTTAAATATATTCATTCGGAATATATGTCTAAATATTAATTTCTAATATTTGTTAACATATTACATTTATGTACATGTAAATATATTTTATATTGTAAATATTTACATATATTTATTTCCCATATATGTAAATACATTTAGATATCAGACTATGTAAATATATTAATTTGTAATATATGTCTATGTATTAATTTCTAATATTTGTTAACATTACATTTCAGTACATGTGTATATATATATATATGAATTTAAACATTCAAATACTGAACAGAAATTGGAGACTGAAAAATGTAAAAATCCTCAGACAATGTAACTTAAAAACTGACAGTATAAATTCACTTGCAATAATGAGCAGTACATTCAGATGACATAACACCTACTATAGAAAAACAAGAATTTTATTGATATTGACAAAAGAACAGAGTGCACATAAACTGCACAATTAAAACAAATCAAACCATCAACTTGCTGAAATTGCTATTATTGATACTAAAGGATGAAGTTTTTTTTAAATTAATGAAATAAAGTAAAAAAAAAAAAAAAACTGTTTTAGAGTTGTCTAATAGAGAGGGTGAAGGAAGAACATCCAAACCCTGCCCCTGATTCCTTCAAGATTTTTTATGAATTTATATAATGGTGTTTTTTCATAAAGTAAAGGCAGTGGCAAAATAAACATGACAAAACTTAGATTTTTTTTCTTGCAAATACAAACTGTATCAAAATTGTTGTTTTTTGGAAGCGTGTGTGTAGTTTAATTTGTAGAACAAAACATCAAAGTATTGTCATGTTGATTTTGCCACTGCCTTTATGAAAAAACACCATTATATAAATTCATAAAAAATCTTGAAGGGAGCAGGGGCAAGGTTTGGATGTTCTTCCTTCACCCTCTCTATTAGACAACTCTAAACTTAACAGGTTTCCTTTATCTTCAGTTGGAACCTCAGTTCCGCCAACTTGGAATTGATGGACTGTCCCAGGTGTCCAGCAAATATATTTACATTTACATGAGTTTACGGTTTCAATTTTTACAGTTTTTTACTGTTTACTGTAACTGTTTAGTTAATTTTTGCTATTTAGTTTTTTTTACTATTAAAAAAAAAGAAAAGAAAAAAACCTACAGTACACTTCTGTATAGGACTGGGCAATATGAGCTAAAATTCATATCTCTGTATTTTTTTAGCTGATTTGCGGTATACTGTAGCCTATATATCTTGGTATTTTGTATTTGGATTAAACAAATAAAGTGAATGTAAGCATGTAGGCATATATTATGTGCAAAAAGGATTAAAGTCACATTACATTTTAACATTGCAATCTAAAAAAATAAATATTAAAGCATAAGTTAAAGTTACTAGACTAAAAATGAAAATAATAAAAATCACAGACTAATTAAGTAAAAAGGCTATTTTGATTAACCCATTACACTTGTGCTATCATACAAATAGACTTACTTGTAGGTTTAAAATTCTACATGTCACATTTATTGTCCAGCTACAAGTATTTCATCAAAATGTATACTTTAGTCAGAGTTTTTGCGCTCCTGTTTCATTGAGCGCTGTCTGTTTGGAGCGCATGGACGCGGTGGCGCTCTTTCTAAATGAAGTCTGTGGAGTTTAGCTGAGAATGGCTAAAGCTGAAACTCATGCACTTCTGACAGCAAAATGGAAATTTTCTATTGGATTTTAACATTTACAAAATATACCTGTGCAATGTAAGTCAAGCATTAAGGAAAACAGCACATCTCAAACACATTAAACAGCACGTCTCTGTCAGCCTCACATGCAGCCTTTCTGTCAGAGCTTCTAACGAGACGAGCGCGAGCCGCTTTGAACTGAAACTATAAACTACTAGGTGAGAAATAAAAAGCAGAAATTATTTAAATGCAAAACAAACAAAAAACGCTATGATTGGTTGAACTTTTCACCTTTATCTGTTGCTTGTTTTGAATACTGCGCGTGGACAGAGGCGTCACTAGATTTTTGCGTAGTTTAGAGTTACAAATCGTACCAGCTTACTTTGAGGTCAAAATGCGTAGCCGGTACGCAAAATGCATACAGGTTGGCAGGTCTGCGTAGAATGCGTTCATGTCAAGTAAAGTTTTTGGGAAAAGCGCGTGGAATTGCGGCGAGCGTTTATTACCTTGCACGTAGAGAGCGCTCTTCAGAGCGAAGATACATCGTTATGAAGACGTCACTTCCTGTTTGTTGTTGGCGGCTGTACTGCGTTTGAGCTCCGTCACTATATTCTTTTCATTGACTATTTTTAACTCAAAAAACAATTTTATACATCATCGTTTCCGTTTATATAACGTGTGAATATATCCTCTATTGTATTCTACAACAAAAACAATCAGAGCGCCTCGCTATCACTAGTTTTATTTTGATCTCCCGGGTCCGCTATTAGCTTTTAGCCCGTTAGCATCAGCGGCGTGGTTGCAGCTAACTGCGCTAACATTGCTAATACTCTATTCACACACATTACCACTGCTGTACTCACTGTTACTTGCTTTAATGGCGGATGAATGTCTCCACTCTGTGCAGCTCGAGCTCGAGGCCGTGGGAAAGCAGATTCGCGACCTGGAGGTAAGGCAGGCCCAGCTGAGAGAGCGGAGAACCGCGCTGGAATCATCCCGGGCTGACGCTCACAAGTCCGGGGTAAGTATACAGGGATCTGTTAACAGTCCCACCACGTCTACTCCGTGTGTTTCTCTGCACAGGCCCGGTGCACCCAGGACGCGATCTTCCCAGATGTCCTTCACTGCGACGCCGGGACACCACGGACCCTGGGTGCATCCACAGCGGAGGACGCGAGCCGGGTCCCGGGCGACGACTTCTCCCCCTCCTGCCTTCGACATCTCCATCCGGAACCGCTTCGCTCCCCTCCGCGAGACAGGACGCGACGCTGTGATCATCGGAGACTCCATCGTCCGACACGTAAGTGCTACGTTAGCCGAAGGTAAAGTGCACACTCATTGTTTGCCTGGTGCTCGTGTTCTCGATGTTTCTGCGCAGATACCCGCGATCCTGAAGGTCGACGAGAGCCCCAGAGCGGTCGTGCTTCACGCCGGGGTTAACGACACCACGCTGCGGCAGACGGAGACGCTGAAGAGGGACTTCAGCAGCCTGATCGAGACGGTTCGCAGCACGACGCCCGCGGCGACGATCGTCGTGTCAGGACCACTGCCCACGTATCGACGAGGACACGAAAGGTTCAGTAGACTTTTTGCTTTAAATGAATGGTTGTTGTCATGGTGTAAAGAACAGAAACTGCTATTTGTTAATAACTGGAATCTTTTCTGGGAGCGTCCTAGGCTGTTTCGCGCTGATGGATTACACCCCAGCAGAATCGGAGCGGAGCTGCTCTCTGACAACATCTCCAGGACACTTCGCTCCATGTGACTAGTAAGACAATTCTCTAATAACTATTATGATGAGTTTTGTTCCACCCGCTTAAATGATAAAAGTACTTGTGCTGTAAAAACTATTAAGACTGTGTCTGTTCCCCGAATAGTGAGGTCAAAATATAATGTAGGATCTAGAAAAAATCTTATCGTAATTAAACCAGAAAAATGTAAAGTAAATGAACAAAAACAATTTTTAAAGTTTGGGCTCATAAATATTAGATCACTCACACCCAAAGCAGTTATTGTAAATGAAATGATCACAGAAAATAGTTTTGATGTACTCTGCTTGACTGAAACCTGGCTAAAACCAAATGATTATTTTGGTCTAAATGAGTCTACTCCACCAAACTACTGTTATAAGCATGAGCCCCGTCAGACTGGTCGTGGAGGAGGTGTTGCAACAATATATAGTGATATTCTCAATGTTACCCAGAAAACAGGATACAGGTTTAACTCTTTTGAAATACTTTTGCTAAATGTTACACTGTCAGACATGCAAAAGAAATCTAATGTATCTCTTGCTCTGGCTACTGTGTATAGACCACCAGGGCCGTATACAGAATTCCTAAAAGAATTTGCAGATTTCCTCTCAGATCTTCTAGTTACAGTTGATAAGGCGCTAATCATGGGAGATTTTAATATTCACGTTGAAAATGCAAATGATACATTAGGACTTGCGTTTACTGACCTAATAAACTCCTTTGGAGTCAAGCAAAATGTCACCCGGCCCACTCATCGTTTTAATCATACACTAGATCTAATTATATCGCATGGAATCGATCTTACTGCTATAGATATTGTACCCCAATGTGATGATATTACAGACCATTTCCTTGTATCGTGCATGCTGCGTATAACTGATATTAACTATATGTCTCAGCGTTACCGTCTGGGCAGAACTATTGTTCCAGCCACCAAAGACAGATTCGCAAATAACCTGCCTGATCTATCTCAACTGCTATTTGTACCCAAAAATACACATGAATTAGACGAAATTACTGACAACATGGGCACTATTTTCTCTAATACATTAGAAGCTGTTGCCCCCATCAAATTGAAAAAGGTTAGAGAAAAACGTACTGTGCCATGGTATAACAGTAATACTCACTCTCTCAAGAAAGTAACTCGTAGTCTTGAACGCAAATGGAGAAAAACTAACTTGGAAGTTTTTAAAATTGCATGGAAAAACAGTATGTCCAGCTATAGACAGGCTCTAAAAACTGCTAGGGCAGAGCATATCCACAAACTCATTGAAAATAACCAAAACAATCCAAGGTTTTTATTTAGCACAGTGGCTAAATTAACAAATTACCAGACGCCACCTGATTCAAATATTCCACCAACGTTAAATAGTAATGACTTTATGAATTTCTTCACTGATAAAATAGATAACATTAGAAATACAATAGCGAATGTAGATTCTACAGCGTCTAACACTTCAGTTTCATCCATCGCACCCAAAGATAAACTGCAGTGCTTTACAAATATAGGACAGGAAGAGCTAAATAAACTTATCACTGTATCTAAACCAACAACATGTTTATTAGATCCTGTACCCACTAAATTACTAAAAGAGCTGTTACCTGTAGCCGAAGAACCGCTTCTCAATATCATTAACTCGTCGTTATCTTTAGGTCACGTCCCAAAACCATTCAAGCTGGCGGTTATCAAGCCTCTTATTAAGAAACCAAAACTAGATCCTAGTGTACTGGCAAATTATAGGCCTATTTCAAATCTTCCATTTATGTCTAAAATTTTAGAAAAAGTTGTGTCTGCTCAATTGAGCACCTTCCTGCATAAAAATGATCTGTATGAAGAATTTCAGTCAGGTTTTAGGCCCCACCATAGCACAGAAACTGCACTTGTTAAAATTACAAATGACCTGCTTCTTGCGTCAGATCAAGGCTGCATCTCATTTCTAGTCTTACTTGATCTTAGTGCTGCGTTCGACACCATAGATCATGACATACTCATAGATCGATTACAAAACTATACAGGTATTCAAGGGCAGGCTCTAAGATGGTTTAGATCCTACCTGTCCGATCGCTACCATTTTGTTTACTTAAATGGGGTGTCATCTCATTTATCATCAGTAAAATATGGAGTGCCACAAGGATCCGTCCTAGGTCCCCTTCTATTTTCAATATACATGTTGCCCCTTGGTAATATTATTAGAAAATACGGAATAAGCTTCCACTGTTATGCTGATGATACTCAGCTATATATTTCAACGAGACCAGATGAAACTTCCCAATTATCTAAGCTAACAGAGTGTGTTAAAAATGTAAAAGATTGGATGACAAATAATTTTCTCCAATTAAATTCAGATAAGACAGAGATATTAATTATTGGACCAAAAAACACCACACAGAATCTTGTAGATTACAATCTGCAACTAGACGGATGTACTGTTACTTCCTCTACAGTCAGAAATCTGGGTGTTATATTAGACAGCAATTTGTCTTTTGAAAATCATATTTCCAATGTTACAAAAACTGCATTCTTCCATCTTAGAAACATTGCCAAGCTACGAAACATGTTATCTGTTTCTGATGCAGAAAAGCTAGTTCATGCATTCATGACCTCTAGACTGGACTATTGTAATGCACTTCTAGGTGGTTGTCCTGCTTCGTCAATAAACAAGCTACAGGTAGTCCAAAATGCAGCAGCTAGAGTCCTTACCAGGTCAAGAAAATATGATCATATTACCCCAATTTTACAGTCTCTGCACTGGCTACCTATTAAGTTCCGTATCTGTTACAAATTATCATTACTTACCTATAAGGCCCTAAATGGTTTAGCTCCTGCGTACCTAACTAGCCTTCTACCACGCTACAACCCATCACGCACCCTAAGGTCACAAAACGCTGGACTTTTGGTAGTTCCTAGGATAGCAAAGTCCACTAAAGGAGGTAGAGCTTTTTCACATTTGGCTCCCAAACTCTGGAATAGCCTTCCTGATAATGTTCGGGGTTCAGACACACTCTCTCTGTTTAAATCTAGATTAAAAACGCATCTCTTTCGCCAAGCATTCGAATAATGTATCTCTTAAATTGTGAGTGTAGTTGCATCTGCATTTTTATTCTTTAGCTTGGGTTAAACTAATTTTACTTTGTTGGATCAGCAGCTATGCTAATGATGTCTCTATCTTGTTTCTATGTTTTGCCACGGGATTTACATCCCGTGGTAACTAGGATTTACACAAGCTCCAGTCTGGATCCAGAACACCTGAGAAGAGATGATGCTGACCCTCAGAGGACCCCAGATGATCCTAACCTTGAATCAACAAACAGAACTAACAATTATTGCTACATGTGTGACTGCATCATATAATTACTATTAATTAATAATATTGATAGTTCATCATCTAGCTGACTACGTCTTGTATTATTATTATTATTTTTAATTTTCTGTAAAGTTGCTTTGTAACGATTTGTATTGTAAAAAGCGCTATACAAATAAACTTATCGGGAAACTCGACCCAGATCAAATTTAAGCATTTATTAAAGTGAATCGGTTCAAATTAGTCATTAGTTCGCAAATCGGACGTGTCGTTAGTTGACAGATATGCTCATATGCTCCGCGCATATAAAGTTACTCCCAAATATATTTTTAGGTTGCACAGATTAAATTTCAGGAGCATATGCGACAAAAATGTTGGCAATTTCGAGCCTTGTAGAAGCTGCTAAACTTTCTAGCTAGAAGTAAGCAATAACCAACATGGCGTTACTTTGCTAAATTAGCCCAGAATCATTTAACATTAATGTTATGGAAGCATGACAAAAGTGATCAATAGATTGGTTAAATTTTACTAGACCTGCATATAAAAATGAAAGACAATATAGATTTGCTTACATGAATCATCCGTGTTCACTCTCTTCGTCAGTCAACTGAAGCTGTTCACGTGATTAGATGGTTGGGTGTATGCGCATTCAGAACGGTGAGCGTACACTTTGAACTTCAATCGTGACAAATTATTGGACTACTTATTATTATACTTATTATTACTTAATTATTGGAGTGACACGACGACATGAATCAGAGGCACAAAAAACGTTGACAGCGGTAAACGGTCATTATGTTTACCAATACCCGAACCCAGCCCCCAACCCCTGAACTTTTTTTTTTTGCATGATTTACGAGAGCATCATTTTCAGGTCGGAAAAGCCGGATTTCCGGATTTTTCCGGAAGAATCACACCCTTGAATAGTGTTGTCAAAAGACCCGGTGCTTCGGTACCAAGTTGGTACTAAAAAATTAAAATGTCACAGTACCAGGCTTCTTTAAGTACCGGTGGTACCGAGGACCCGGTCATTTCCGCGGATCAGAAAATGCGGACAGAATCTCAAAATCCAGTAATGAAAATTAAACTTACGTTTTAATATGGATAGTCACGGAATTTGTCAAAGATAGCATAAATTAAACAAATCAAATCTACATATGGACCAGTATCTTTAAATGTAAAGCTGCAAAAGTTGGTTGAAATATGAATCCTGCATGTTCTGCGCATCTCTGTGTGAATGAATGAATGAATGAATGGCAGAGACATGTGGGTTTATTTACTACATAGACTGAAGCATGTGAAGCTAGCAGTAATTTCAGCATCTGCCGTCTATATTACTTAAATAAGGATAAAGAATGGCATTGGTTTTATTTTTAGTGATAAAGTGTGTTTTTTTTATTTGCATATTTTTGTGTTTTGCTTTGGTACCGAAATTGGTACCGAGAACCATGGATTTTCACTGGTATCAGTACCTAATACTGAAATTTTGGTACCGTGACAACACTAGTTGTACCTCTCTGGTTGTAGTGTCCTCAGTGCAGTGTTAAACAGGATGGCCTTGTAAGACATACAGGACTCAAAACATATTTGATATATTTTTTAAATATCTGATAAACTTTTGAATGTTTGCGGTTTTACTTACTAGTCAGATGGTTCATAGTGCCTGGAGAAGTTCTTCAACAACAGGTCCACTCCAACTCTGCTGCACGGTCTTCAGCAAGGAAGAATATAGGAAAATAAACAATTTGTCACAGAGCCAACAATACATAGTATACAATGTCAGATTTATTAGAAATAAACTACAGCAGAGGTGAAATGCAGACAAGAGAAAGAATAATGTACAGAACATCCTACAAATAATCTTAAGAAAAGAGAATTTACGTTTTTAAATTTTAAAGATGCTTTGATGATACAGGTGAAATATATTGTGGAAAAAAAGCATTTTAAGTTATTTAATAAGGTTTCTCAGATCAGCTGTGTTTCCTATATCTCTATCAGCAGCTCCCATTAGAGGGCTTTTTTCTGACACTACTAAAACCACAGTACAATTTTTTTATCAATATTTGTCTACTCTACAATGAAAGATAAAAACATGTTTGGAATAGTTTCAGCCCATTTTAGTTCATGTAAGTGGATTAACAGTATGGCTGCCAACTTAGAAAATGAAAATAAGGGACATTTGTGGTTTTTCATAGAAAAATAAGGGACAGAATAAGGAACACACACAAAGGCCTATTATATATATATATATATATATATATATATATATATATATATATATATATATATATATATATATATATATAAACGGGTATATATCTTTTAGATTTGTAATGTTTTTTATTGGAGTCTCTTATGCTCATCAAGGCTGTATTTAGTTGATCAAAAATGCAGAAAAACAGTAATATTGTGAAGAATTTCTAATATTGGTTTCCTATCTCATTCTACTTTTTAAAATAATTTTTATTAATTTATTCAGTGACGCAGCACTGTATTTTCAGTATCATTACTCCAGTCTTCAGTGTCACATGATCCTTTAGAAATCATTCTAATATGCTGAGTTATTATTAGTGTTGATAATATTATCAACTGACTGTTTTGCTTCTTAATATTTTTTGGAACCTGTGTTCCATAAATAAAATAAAAAGTTAAAAACAACATAATTTATTCAAAATATAAATTGACAATCCCTTACGAAAAATAACCATGGTTTTATTATAGTAAAACTGTAGTAACCCATGGTTTTTTGGCGTGTTGACTACCATTTGTAGAACCACAGATTTACTACAAATACCATGGTTAAACTATGGTTAATTTAGCAAAACCATGGTTAATTTCTGGTTACCATGGTTTAACTATAGTAACCATGGTTTTTTGGTTTTATTCGTAGTAAAAACATGGTAATTTTCGTAAGGGATTGTAAAACAGTTCGGAAAGATGATGGACAAGGAAGTCAGGGGTGGCGAACAAAGGCTCTTTATTAACTCCAAAAATAAACAGAATAAACAAAAGTAAACTGCGCTCGGCGCTCTGCCTTCACACATCTATTTCAACACACACACACTGCTCAGCTCTGGCTCTCTCAACGACTTCCCCTTCGCCGGTCTGCTCGGCGCTTATAACTCCTCTCTCCCCAATCACTGGAATTACAAACAGGTGTTAATCATTAATCATTTGACCTCCTTATTACCGCTCGTCCCCACATTCTTTCTCCCGCTGCAGCTTTTTCGGCTTCCCACGCCCACCTCGCCACATACCCCCACCGCCCGACTCAGGCCGGGGAGCACTCCGGCCTGCAGCAGCCCACCCCCATTCCTGGAGAGGAAGTTGGCCACCGCCATCTGGGCCCCCAACCTGTGGATCACCTTGAATTTAAAAGGCTGTAAAGCGAGATACCAACGGGTGATCCGCGCGTTGGTATCCTTCATGCGGTGGAGCCACTGGAGGGGCGCGTGGTCCGAACAGAGGGTGAATTCCCATCCCAGGAGGTAATAGCGATGGGTGAGGACAGCCCACCGAATGGCTAAACATTCTTTTTCAATGGTGCTGTATCTAGTCTCTCTCTTTGAGAGCTTTCGACTTAGATACAGCACCGGCCGCTCCTCTCCTGCGACCACCTGAGACAGGACTGCACCCAGCCCCCTGTCCGACGCATCCGTCTGCAACAAAAACGGGAGATTAAAGTTAGGAGAGTGCAAGAGCGGCCCGCCGCACAGGGCAGCCTTTACCTTGGTTAGGGCTTGTTGGCACGGCTCCGTCCACTGGACCGGATCTGGTGCTTCCTTTTTGGTGAGATCAGTCAGCGGGCTGGTGAGCTCCAAATATTTAGGAATAAACCTTCTATAATATCCCGCCAGCCCCAGGAACTGTCTCACTTCCTTTTTGGTCTTGGGGCTTGGGCAAGCTGCAATTGCTGCTGTCTTGTCAATTTGGGGACGCACCTGCCCATGCCCCAAGTGGAAGCCCAGATACCGTACCTCCACCCGCCCAATTGCACACTTCCGTGGGTTCGCCGTGAATCCAGCCGCCCTTAAGGACGTCAGGACCGCACGCAGATGTTCCATATGCCGCTGCCAATCATTACTGTGTATAATGATGTCGTCGAGATAGGCAGCGGCGTACGCGCAATGGGGCCGGAGAATTTTGTCCATAAGACGCTGAAAAGTGGCGGGAGCCCCGAATAACCCAAACGGAAGGGAGACAAATTGGTGCAACCCAAACGGTGTGGTGAAGGCCGTTTTTTCTTTGGATAATGGCGACAAGGGGATCTGCCAATACCCTTTTGTTAAATCCAGTGTCGAATAAAAGCGAGCCGAACCTAACCGATCAAGCAGCTCGTCAACTCGGGGCATTGGATAAGCGGCGAATTTCGACACTGCATTCACCTTTCTATAATCAACACAGAAACGGACCGAGCCGTCGGTTTTGGTGACTAAAATTATCGGGCTCGCCCAGTCGCTATACGATTCTTCTATTACTCCCAACTCTAGCATGGCCGTTAATTCATCTTGAACCACCTTTTTTTTGTGTTCCGGTAAACGATAGGGGCGGCTGCGCGCCACTTCCCCGGGGACCGTTTCGATATGGTGCTGTATGAGATTCATGCGACCCGGCAAGGGGGAAAATACGTCCGCAAAATCTGCTTGCAACTTGGCCACCTCAGCGAGCTGCCGCGGCGAGAGGTTATCTCCCCCAGGGACCAGAGCGAGCGGGTTGGTTTTGACCACTGCTTCTGGTCCGAGATCATCCTCTGCCGAAATTGTCACGGCTAACTCAACCGAGGTCACCTCATTCCACCGTTTTAGAAGGTTGAGATGATAAATTTGACGTGAATTCCCTCTATCCGATCGCACCACCTCATAATCGAGATCCCCCACTCGCCGTGTAACCACAAACGGTCCTTGCCACTTCGCGAGTAATTTAGAACTGGATGTTGGAAGTAACACAAGCACTTTCTCTCCCGGTGTAAATTGACGCGCTCGCGTACCCCTGTTGTACAGCCGACTCTGTTTGTCTTGGGCCTGGAGCAAATTCTCCATCGACAGCCTCCCCAAAGTGTGAAGTTTTGATCGAAGGTCCATGACATACTGAATTTCACTACGGCTGTTTGAAGGCCCCTCCTCCCAAGCCTCCCTAATGACGTCAAGCACCCCGCGGGGCTGACGACCATAGAGAACCTCGAATGGGGAAAACCCTGTGGAGGCTTGTGGAACCTCCCGCACTGCGAACAATAGGGGCTCAAGCCATTTATCCCAATTATTGGCGTCCTCCTTAACGAACTTACGAACCATGGATTTCAATGTGCGATTAAATCGTTCCACCAAGCCATCTGTTTGTGGGTGATAGACGCTGGTGCGAATCGATTTAATGCCCAGTAACTCGTATAGCTCGATTACTGTACATGACATAAACGCCGTGCCCTGGTCTGTGAGGATCTCTTTGGGGATCCCCACTCGGGAGATCACTCGAAACAGCGCGTCCGCCACACTCTTTGCAGAGATTGTGCGTAGCGGCACTGCTTCTGGGCATCATGTTGCATAGTCCACGAGAACTAATGCAAAACGATGCCCACGTGCTGAGCGTTCTAATGGCCCGATGAGGTCCATACCAATTCTCTCGAAGGGGACCTCCATCAGTGGTAAGGGACGCAATGGCGCTTTAGAAGTGGCCGGCGGATTTACCAGCTGACATTCCCGACACCCCACACACCACCGGCGGATGTGCTCGTGAATGCCCGGCCAAAAAAACCGGGCCATGAGCCGCTCACGTGTCTTTGCTTCCCCCAAGTGGCCTGCCATGGGACTACAGTGAGCCGCCTGGAAAAGCATTTCCCGACTGCTTTTTGGGACTAATAACTGGGTTATATTCCTTTTTGACTGGGTATCTTGGGTCACCCGATACAACCTATCCTTTATCATGGAAAAATAAGGAAAAGAGAGCGGTTGATCAGGCTGGAGAAGCCGTCCGTCGATGGTGCGGACCCGGTCATACGCGTTTTTAAGCGTCTCATCACGAGACTGCTCAAGTGGAAAGTCATCTAGCTCAGGGGACATGAAGTCCTCCCTCGTTCTCGTTTCCTCTGAGTCAGCCTGTGAAGGTCCCGCAACTGCATCGCCAGCCTGAACCACCGCTTCTCTGTTTCCCTGCCCTGTCTCCCAAGAAGCATCCGCACACAAAACCCCCAATAACTGTGTAAAAGCTGGCCAATCTGTCCCCAAAATCAGCGGATGCCTAAGGTGGGAATTAACCGCCACCTTCACTTTTCCCCCGAAACTGAATACTAACCAGCACTAGAGGGTAGTCCACCACATCCCAGTGTACACACCTCACTTTAACCTTGCGGCTTGTATCCAATGCCCTCTGTTGCATCAGGCTTTGATGAATGGAGGTTTGATTACAGCCCGAATCCACCAAAGCCTGATATGTACCCCCCTCGATACTCACAGGTATTTGGTACAGCCCAGCTTGATCGGGGGCAGCTGCTGGGGAGTCGGGAACCCGGATCAATGCTCCCACTTCCATCATTGGGCAGCGGTCCAGGAAATGCCCCGGGTCCCCGCATCTCCAGCAGGCCGGCCCAGGCCTTCCCGCCGCCCCAGCGGCAGAAGGATGGCCAAAAGATTGGTGGAGAGAGGGAAAAGGGGCGGATGGACCAGTAGCCCCAGCGCCCTCCCGTGTCCCTGGTCTGTTCCCCTGGAAGGCCCCACTCCGCTGTGGGACTCGAGGGGGCACGTTACTCCGCGACCTGGGAACAGGAATAGGGTGAGAGGGAGAGGGAAGGGAAGGAGAAGAGAGAGAGAGAGGTTAGAAAGGGGCTCGCCACCCCCCGGGCACGCCACCAGATGGTCTTCAGCCAGCTGGATAGCCTGTGTCAGCGATGTCGGGCGGTGGCACCGGACCCACTCGGTCGTCCCCCGAGGTAGCCTAGCGCTTTCACAAATAGCCTATGTAAACACACACGCACTATGTATTTTTTTAATATATTTTCAAAATATATTTAAATATATTTAACAGTGCTTCACATATATGTGAATATATTACCTTTCCGTATGGGTAGTCTCACTGTGTGCAGTTGTTTGTTTAGTCTGTGTCTAGCACGCTCAAACAAGGGGCCCTGGAGGTCCCTCATCGCATATCACAAACACTAATGAATATTTAAACACGCAGTCACTCACAGAGAATCAAGAGATCAACAAAGCACAGTGCACAAATTCAGAGGAAGCATAGCCCTTTACATTTTTATGGGAAGATTTCACGCTTTGAGACATTTCTCTTTTTGATTTGTCTTTGTCTACTCCCTGCTGGAGCTCAAGACTCACCCCTGATGCATGAGTAATGCAATCTGAGCTGTTCTTGATGAAAGCTGAATTTGAGCATATGCTCAAAACAAACACCGTATAACATCTGTACTTGTTCAAACAAGAAAAGGTGAATCATTTGCAGGACCTAGTTAAGATTAATGGCTTGATGGATTCAGTTATAGAAGTTAGTACAGTACAAAACACCCTTTTGGAACTTTTTTAAAACTGAAGTTGTAACTACAATGAAAAACTGACACAATTACTGTAGACTTGAACGGTTCATTCATGACGTAAATTTTTATGCCAACCAGGAAGACTAAACTACCATGGTTTCCTTAAGGAAGTTTTTAAAGGCTTTGTATTTGAGTAAAGGAAAGGAGGAACATAGTTTCTCAATAATGCAAGAAGCTGCTAAAGTCAGTTAATTTATGTTAACAGTTCAGCTGTCTTCTAGGAGTGTCTGTGCAAAAAAAAAAAAAAAAAAACCTTGGGAGAAAAACCAGGCTCAGTCGGGGGACTAGTTCTCCTCTGACCAGATGAAACCAGTATGGTGTGGTTTAATTTCAGGCTGCAACACAGGTACAGAGGACTTGTCTGGTTCCAGTGGTCTTGTGCCAGTGGTTGTCGAGGTGACAATATATTCCAATATATTCCCCACCAATAACCAGTGTGATTTTGCGATAATAGTACTATTATACGATCTAATCCTGACTGGAAATCCTAACAGATACCATTTCTTTCTGAGAAGGAACACTGCAGAGAAGATACTGTCCTTTCTAGAATTTTTGACAGAAAAAGGAGATTTAAGATTGGTTTTGTTCTACAACATAAATTACTCACAGTTAAATGTCAAACATGAATTTTGAAACCTTTATTAAACCCATTAAATTAAAGCTTTTAGTCTCTGTGTTAAAGTCATCTATATACTAATGTACCTCTAAATGTTGACACAATTTACTTTTGACAGATAAACACAAGGGTGTTTATCTTCTTGGGGGGAAATCAAGCACATAATGCAGACTTTTTATATATATATATATATATATATATATATATATTACCAAACACAAAATGTTACAAATTCTTCCTGGTTTTAGAACTAAAACTGAATAGCTCTATTAAAGATAACAACAGGAGTAAATTGCAACAGCCTCGTCTAGCTTTTATACACCTATTACAAGCCCTCTTCTGTTCTATCATCCATCTGCTTTAGCTGTGAAGAGAGGGTGGGTGAGTGATGAGGGAGAAGAGACAGTTCAGAGGAGTTAGGTAAGGACCAAAAACACTCACAGTGGGAGAGATGATCAACAACACTTTACGAACCACTGTAGAGCTTTCTGTAAACAGTATGTTCATTATTTCCATGGAGTAAACACAGCGAGGGGCTCATGCAGTGCTTTTCACCCCACCTAAATAATTCTCCCTCTCCAGTCTCTATCATTCATCTCTCTCTGTGATGGATCTCATTCTGTTTTGGACACAGGTATGAAATTGCAGCCTCCACCTACGCATTGTACTCATTATTGAGCACTCACAACATTCATCCACAGACGTGTGCTTCCAGCAACCATAGTGTTTCAGTCATTAACAAGGTTTCATTTATGTCTATGGATTCAGTAAAGGTCTGGAGAGGTGTGTGACAACCACTAACTAATTATATTAAGCCCTGTTAAAAATAACAGTTTGAAGCTTTGAAGTTAATCATGATCAGATAACAGCTATTTCTGTAGTATGAGAGTATTAAACAATGCCATGCAATTGTTTTTGTCTTTAGGGGAGAAAAGTGGAACACTGAAGAAAATAAAATTAAAAAGTACATTTCCATTTAAATAATTTATGGGTATGTTTGTGAGTGTCTAAATACACAGAATAATTTACAATTAAATGGACTGTTTGGCTTAATTACCTGTTGGTAAGATTAACAAATTTGGTTAACACTTTAGTGGGGAAACCCAATTAGCTATTATGGTGTAAGACGTATAAAACATGCATAACCACTGTGCAAACCACAAAATATACAACACACATATTCAGTATGCTAAATGTTGTGCTCTCTGTGGCAAAACCTAGTAAACTACATGTGCTGCTGAATTCTTAGGCAACACCAAAATGGTATAATTATTGGTTTCTAATAGTTTCTACAATCTATTTAAGTTTTTGATTATTTTGGGAAATGCAGCCCAGGAAAGCTCTATGTAGCAATTCATCAAATATAATTTTGTTCAGATTTAGCTCACAACAGATTTCAATATAGGTTGCTGTTAGCATATTGCTATGCTAATGATCCTCCAGTGCATTCCTGCACCACTTTATAAGTAATCTAAGAATGTTGTGACTGACCAATCAGAATCAAGTACTTTAGAAAGTATAGAGAATATTTTCACTGAGCATATCGATACATGCCATGCTGCTTTAGAATGTAAACACAGGCAGCATATTTTGGGGAAAAACTAATGACACTTTAAAATGCTGTTTTGAAAATGAGATATTGTCCAGAAATTTATCAGGCAGCAAAAGGTTAAGAAACTACACTGTAAAAAAAAAAAAAAAAAAAAACGTAAATTTACATTCCCAGAATTCTCTGCGTTGCATTTCAAATTTTGTTTGAATTTTCTATTTTTTCTTTGAAATAACTATGTTTCTTCTAATTTATTATTTTTTTTTCTTATCTGTTATGTTTATTAGGGTTGTATGTTACATGTAATGTTGTTAAATTAATGTTTATTAATAATAATAATAATTAATAATTCATTACATTTATATAGCACTTTTCTAGGCACTCAAAGCGCTTACATTGTCAGGGGGTATCTCCTCGTCCACCACCAGTGTGCAGCATCCACCTGGATGATGCGACGGAAGCCATAGTGCGCCAGAACGCCCACCACACACCAGCTTACTGGTGGAGAGGAGACAGAGTGATGAAGCCAATCAGCAGGTATGGGGATTGTTAGGAGGCCATGATGGTCAGAGTCCACTGGGCGAATTTAGCCAGGATGCCGTGGTCACACCTCTACTCTTTTCGAAAGACTTCCTGGGATTTTTAATGACCACAGAGAGTCAGGACCTCGGTTTAACGTCTCATCCGAAGGACTGTGCTTGTTGACAGTATAGTGTCCCCATCACTACACTGGGGCGCTAGGACCCACACAGACCACAGGGTGAGCACCCCCTGCTGGCCTCACTAGCACCTCTTCCAGCAGCAACCTAGTTTTCTCAGGAGGTCTCCCATCCAGGTACTGACCAGGCTCAGCCCTGCTTAGCTTCAGTGGGAAACCAGTCTTGGGCTCCAGGGTGATATGGCTGCCGGCTGAGTTTATTGCATATTTCAGATTAATGAGTCTCACCATGATGGTATTTAGTGTCTGTGTGAATGACACTCTGCACCTTCTATGTATCTTATTATTTAAAAGCTGCTTGTGATGGGCTATGTTTCATCACGAGACTTTCTCATCACCACCTGCTTTTGGTGGTTACCAGTTTAATACAAAGGTACAAAACATATTTCAGTACTTCAATAAGTTGGTATATTAATATTATATCATTACCGTTAAATTACAGTATTAAACTGTAAATTTAAGGTAAAACCGTCAAACCTAAAACGGTGTTGCTGTATTTTTTATGGTATAAAACCGCTAAACAAAAAACAGTGTTACCGTATTTTCAACGGTGTTGCTGTATTTTTT
The DNA here is from genome assembly GCF_963082965.1 of Carassius carassius. Classification (NCBI taxonomy): domain Eukaryota; kingdom Metazoa; phylum Chordata; class Actinopteri; order Cypriniformes; family Cyprinidae; genus Carassius; species Carassius carassius. Next base: position 11,809,262 of record NC_081793.1, on the reverse strand, counting down.
TATGGTATAAAACCGCTAAACATAAAACAGTGTTACCGTATTTTTTATGGTACAGTTCTGGCAAACACAGCTGCCATTTTTTTACCGTATATTTTAGGGAATATTTTTTACAGTGTAGGCTACATACGTATGTCTTCAGTTGAAGCATTGGTTAATAAATATTATTGCCAGTTTAGTGTTTTAAGTCAGGGTGCGGAGTGGTTTGGTCGGCTCAGCTCTGTTGAGTGCAAGTGGCTGTCAGTCATGTCAGTCTCTTAGCTAGGCTACTGTATCTTTATCCTGTTGAGAGCTTTTACTGTCACACTTCACCAGCCCCTACAGCCCCCTTCTGAGCCCCAGAGCGACCGCAACAACCACAGCCAATCTGATGCCTGAGCACCTTTTTATCTAAACAAGATACCAGTGGAAACAACACTGTGGAACTCACACACACACTTTCTTGCATATGTGGTTTACGGGGACTCGCCATAGGAGTAATGTTTTTTATACTGTACAAACTGTATTTTCTATTGACCTACACCTAAATCTATACCTCACAAAAAACTACTGGCTAAAATTTTCATAAAAAAATATTTAATATGTTTTTTAAGCCTTTTTGTTTATGGGGACACATGAAGTGCCCTCATAAACCATGTTTACGTTGTAGTACCCATGTCATAATACACATTTGTGTCCTCATAAACCATATATACCAAAACACACACAGATACAGACATAATCTGTGACTGTAGCAGTCAACTGATCTCCAAAGAACACTTATATTTGTTTCATAGATGTGTGTAATGATGTGTTTTCCTCAAGAGAGTGTGTATTTGTTGCAGTGTGGAGCAAAAAAAAAAAAAAAAAGGGAACTGGCTTTTATTCGGTTTTGAGTGTGATGTATTGCAATTAAATTGGCCACAATCCACAGAATGTTTAATTGGAGCTTAAATTGAACAGGGACATGTAGAGGAATTTACAAAATAATAATTAGGAAAACAAAGCAAAACAGATGATATAGAATATTGATTCTATTAGTCCAAAGCATAATGCAAAAGTATAAATAATAACTTTATTAATTTTGTCTATGCCTACTTTCGGCTATGTAGAATGCATTTCTCAAATTTATTAACAAAGGATCAGTATTGGGAAAACAATTAGCGCAAACATCAAAACACTTTTTCTTTCACGTTTAATCACTGTTCTTCACAAGGGTTCTTCACACTGAAAGAGGGAATTTGGTGTGAATGTTCTGCGCAATGACTCTTGAATCAAAACAATAGATCCCTATGGGGCAATTCACACCAGGCACGATCATTCACAGTCAAAAAAAGCGAGGATGTTTTTTGGTCCTCTGTGTAGAATTTTTTTTTACCTTCGCTCCATGATGAAACGGGCCATCCAATCAGATTTGAGCTTAGATCACGTGCCCAGAAAAAAAGTGAGAGTGGTGGCGCTGTTTCGAAAACCAGTGTAAACAAGCACTGAAGAAGAGCATTCTGGTAGAGAGAAGAGAGTGCATGCTGAGTTCCTGTTATCTTTGATATCTGAGAACAAATTTATGTTCTTAATATAATTTCTAAATTCTCCTTTACATATATGATCTGGAGTGTCCGTTTTCTTACACGTGCGCAAATGCTATGAGTCACAGAATGTCACATTTTATTGGCAGGTCTTTCGACACATAAATGTTTCAGCAAATAAAAAGGACAGCACTTTTAGGGTTCACCCCACTATTTGATGTGAGCATAAGTATTGGAACAGTTGAATTTAAGGCAGATGAAAAAAAAATTGAAGATTGAGAGCTAATATTTAGTTGCAGATCCCTTGCATGCAATCAGAGCAGTGAGTCTGCAACCTATAGAGATCACCAAATTTTTGGTCCTAGATTGATTTGGGCCATCTAAGACTTTACATTTCTTTGCCTTGATAAAATACTTGACTGAACTGGCAGGGTATTTTGGGTCATTGTCCTGGTCCAGTATGAAGTGGTTTCTAATGAGTTTTGTGAAATTTTCTTGAAGATTGGTAGACAATGATTTTGTACCCTTCCAAATTCATTCTGCTACTGCCATCATACATTAATTCATCATTAAAATTAAGAGGTCCTGTTCTGGAGACAGCCATTCATGTCCATACCATGACACCACCTCCACCAAGCTTTACAGATAAGGTTGTATGCCTAGGATCATTTGCAGTACCCTTTTTATACACACTTTTGCTTTCCAGTAACTTAGATAAAGGTTAATCTTTGTCTCATTGGTCCATAAACTCAGGTCCAAAACTGTACTGGCTCACATTTGTAAAGAATCTTGCCTTTCTTTTCTTGGTGCTGATCAAAGGTTTGCATCAGATGTTCTGTAATTATATGTCAAATTCTCCTGCAGACAGTAGATTAAAAGAGCATCACCCCAGCTTTCTGGAGGTTGCTGGTGATTTTACAGACATGTATTTTAGGGTTCATTTGCACAGCTTTTATAATTTGTCTGTCATCAACTACTGTTGTTTTTCTTCATTGGTTGCTAATGTTGCTGGTAGTTTCCAAACTCTTGATTTCTCCATGCCCTTTGTTTTTCCTATAGTTCTAATTGACTTCTTATTTTCTTTTAGCATTCCAAATTGCTTGCTTTTCTTTCAGTCGGCTTCCTTGTCTTCATCCTGGTTTGTGTGTGTCATCATCGAATGAAAGACTTAGAATGCAGAAGCAATGGATATAATGGCTAAGACACATTCCATGCTTTTAATATCTGAAGAATTAATGCAACGGGATACAGCTGAACACTTAGAAAGACATGTGAGGCATTTGTTCCAGTACTTATGCTCACATCAGATAGGGAGATGAAACAATGTAGTTGTCAGTTATAATCATCAAAATTACAAGAAATAAACATTTGAAATATATCAGTCTGTGTGTAATGAATGAATAGAATATACAAGTTTCACTTTTTTATTATGATTAATGAAATAAATAAACTTTTTGATGATATTCTAATTATATTACCATCACCTGTATATATATATATATATATATATATATATATATATATAGAGAGAGAGAGAGAGAGAGAGTTAGAATATTTCATAAGACCAATAATGTAATGAAACAAGGGGTCCAGAGACAATAGCAGGTACAGTCTTGTTTAATGAGTAAATAAGGATGCGCCGCAAGGCTGACTAACAGAACTGAAAATTCACAAAAGTAACTCAGAGTGCTTGACAGCTTCTTCAAAATGGTAACAGAGGACTTCAGCCGGATATCCGGGCGGCTCTTGAGCGGAGAGATCAAAGGTACTGGCGAGATGAGAAGTTCTCTGCAACCCTCAACGAAAACCGCTGGGTACAGCACAGAAGAGGTAAACACAACAGCAATACTGAGGCTCTATGTGTAACACTGCTTAGACAGGACTGGTCTAGACTAGACAGGACAAGACACAACTACAGCGAAGTCACGGTTACACTCAGCTCCGTGCATCTAGGTTAAACAATAATCCGACAACACATACACGAAAAAGAGAGCTAGATATAGCGAAGGCAAAAGAGGCAGATAGAGAACAGGTGTGATGATGAGAGAATGAGATCCAGCTGACGGTAATGAGGGGTAGATAGTGGGTAAGAGTGAAAGTAGGACATAAAACAACCAGCAGAGGGAGGCAAGGGATGAAAAAAGAGAAGGAAAGAGCCAGGATCATGACAAATAAAATCAAATAAAAATAATTTGTGACTTGTTGGCCTTCTGGAAAGTATGTTCACTTACTGTACATGTACTCAATACTTGGTAGGGGCTCCTTTTGTTTTAATTTCTGCCTCATTTCGGCTCAAAAGCTCATCTGCATTTTTGGGTCTCTTGTTTCTCATTTTCCTCTTGACAATACAGGTCTGGTGAGTTTGCTGACCAAAAAACACAATGGACCAACACCAGCAGATGACATTGCATCCCAAATCATGAGAGACTGTTGAAACATAACACTGGACTTCATGCAACTTGGGCTATGAGCTTCTTCACCCTTCCTCCAGTCTCTAGGACCTTGGTTTCCAAATGAATTACAAAATTTGCTCTAATCTGAAAAGAGGACTTTGTACCACTGGGGAACAGTCCAGTTCTGCTTCTCCTTAGCCCAGGTAAGATGCCTCTGATGTTGTCTGTGGTTCAGGAAATTCCTTGACGCATCTGTGTGTGGTGGCCCTTGATGCCTTGACCCCAGCCTCAGTCCATTTCGTTCAACTCGTTTAGTTGTGCATCTTGTTCTTCCACACATTTTGCTTCCACTCAACTTTCAATTCTACCACAAAAGACTGTTTTGTAAGTAATCTTCCTGATGTATCCCCATTCCATAGCATTTCCAAAACCTCAGAACAACTTGGTGATGTAACAGACTCTCTCTTATCTAGAATTTTAAATACAGTTGCCCCTTTACACTTAAGGAAGATTAAGGAAAACAGTCTGACACCGTGGCATAATGAGCACACTCGCACCCTAAAGAGAGTAGCCCGGAAAATGGAGCACAGCTGGAGGACAACAAAACTAGAGGTATTTTGTATTGCTTGGTGGGAAAGTAACCTATCTTACAGAAAAAGCATTAAAAACTGCTAGATCTTGTTACTTTTCATTTCTTTTAGAAGAAAACAACCATAACCCCAGTTATTTATTCAATACAGTGGCTAAATTAATGAAAAATAAAGCATCAACAAGTGTTGACATTTCCCAACAGCACAGCAGTAATGACTTTATGAGCTACTTTACTTCCAAGATCGATACTATTAGAGATAAAATTGTAACCATGCAGCCGTCAGTTACAGTATCGCATCAGACAGTGCTCTATAGATCCCCTGAGGAACAGTTCCACATATTCTCTACTATAGGATTTCCAGTCAAGATTTAGACCGTATCATATAACCGAGACTGCTCTCATTAGAGTTACAAATGACCTGTTCTTATCATATGATGGTAATTGTATCTCTGTATTAGTGCTACTGAATCTCGGTGCTGGGTTTGACGCTATTGACTGCAACATTCTTTTGAATAGACTAGGATACTTTGTTGGCATTAGTGGAAGTGCATTTGCGTGGTTCAAATCATATTCATCTGATCGCCATCAACTCGTACCAGTGAATGAAGAGATATCATATCTATCACAAGTGCAAAAGGAAGTACCTCAAGGCTCAGTACTAGGACCATCACTTTTCACGCTTTACATGTTAACCTTGGGAGATATCATCAGGAAACACAGTGTTAGCTTTCACTGTTATGATGATGATACTCTGCTCTATATTTCTTCACTGCCTGGTGAAACATACCAATTTGAACTTCGGAATGCATAGTCAATATAAAAAAATAGATATCCAGTAATTCCTTTATGCTAAATTATGAAAAAACAGAGGTGTTAATTACTGTGTTTGGAATAACACCGTTTAAAAGAACGGCGTTAGGTAACGACATTATTTTTTCAGTAATGGGGTAATCTAATTAATTACTTTTCCCGTCGTTATAACGCCGTTAAAATTATTGGACGTTAAATGCGGTAGGTTACTATGCATTGATTGAATAAACGATATAATCCGAACGCACCCCTGGCTCACACAGCGAGTGAGGAGGTGGGTTAATAACGAGATAAGCGATTATGATTGGCTAAGGAAGAGTCATGTGTTTCATGGTAGCCAATCAGAGCCAGTGTTTTTACACACATGCCGGCACACGCACCAGCGTCGCCAAACACACACACACACGCAACAGCTACACAGAGATTCGCAGCAGCAGCAGAAATGGCGAGTCAGGAGCAATCCGATGAAAAGTTGGCATTTTCAAGGTGGAGATATAAGCACTACTTCAAATTCATTGTGATCAAAGGCAAGAACGTGCATGTAATGTCTATATTATGTCCAGGAGCGAAGACTTTGTCGACATCCGTTGTAAGCAACTCTAATTTAATGAAGCAGCTCACAACGACACACAAAGCTAGTGGCCAAAAAACACTTTTCTTACAAAGATAATACTTGAAGTGCAGGATAAAACTCTTGCTGTCTGTTGACGTGCAATAAATATCGAAAGTTATGTACGAACACCTGTCTATTCTACTCATTTCAACAGACTTGTTAAAACTGCTCAAAAAATACAAATTCTTTGACATATAGCAACTTTTTTTTTAAACAGTAACGCAAATAGTTACTTTCCCTGGTAACGAGTTACTTTTATTATAGAGTAATTCAGTTACTAACTCAGTTACTTTTTGGAACAAGTAGTGAGTAACTATAACTAATTACTTTTTTAAAGTAACGTTCCCAACAGTGGTTAATTATAGGACCTAAAAACTATGCATGTAATAACCCAGAACGCTGTCTAAGACTTTATGGCTGCTCTGTCAATTCTTCGTCATCTTTCCTTAGAAATCCACGTTTCTAGCATTTGTAAAACTGCATTTTTCCATCTCAAAAATATATCTAAATTACGGCCTATGCTCTCAATGTCAAATGCAGAAATGTTAATCCATGCTTTTATGACCTCAAGGTTAGATTATTGTAATGCTTTATTGGGTGGTTGTTCTGCACGCTTAGTAAACAAACTACAGCTAGTCCAAAATGCAGCAGCAAGAGTTCTTACTAGAACCAGGAAGTATGACCATATTAGCCCGGTCCTGTCAACACTGCACTGGCTCCCTATCAAGCATCGTATAGATTTTAAAATATTGCTTATTACCTATAAAGCCCTGAATAGTTTAGCACCTCAGTATTTGAATGAGCTCCTTGTACATTATAATCCTCTACGTCCGCTACGTTCTCAAAACTCAGGCAATTTGATAATACCTAGAATATCAAAATCAACTGCGGGCGGCAGATCCTTTTCCTATTTGGCGCCTAAACTCTGGAATAACCTACCTAACATTGTTCGGGAGGCAGACACACTCTTGCAGTTTAAATCTAGATTAAAGACCCATCTCTTTAACCTGGCATACACATAACATACTAATATGCTTTTATTATCCAAATTCGTTAAAGGATTTTTAGGCTGCATTAATTAGGTAAACCGGAACCGGAAACACTTCCCATAACACCCTATGTACTTGCTACATCATTAGAAGAATGGCATCTACGCTAATATTTGTCTGTTTCTCTTTTGTTCCGAGGTCACCGTGGCCACCAGATCCAGTCTGTGTCCAGATCAAAGGGTCACTGCAGTCACCCGGATCCAGTATGTATCCAGACCAGATGCTGGATCAGCACCTAGAAAGGACCTCTACATCCCTGAAAGACAGCGGAGACCAGGATAACTAGAGCCCCAGATACAGATCCCCTGTAAAGACCTTGTCTCAAAGGAGCACCAGGACAAGACCACAGGAAACAGATGATTCTTCTGCACAATCTGACTTTGCTGCAGCCTGGAATTGAACTACTGGTTTCGTCTGGTCAGAGGAGAACTGGCCCCCCAACTGAGCCTGGTTTCTCCCAAAGTTTTTTTCTCCATTCTGTCACCGATTGAGTTTCGGTTCCTTGCCGCTGTCGCCTCTGGCTTGCTTAGTTGGGGTCACTTCATCTACAGCGATATCGTTGACTTGATTGCAAATAAATGCACAGACACTATTTAATTGAACAGAGATGACATAACTGAATTCAATAATGAACTGCCTTTAACTATCATTTTTTCATTATTGACACTGTTTTCCTAATGAATGTTGTTCAGTTGCTTTGACGCAATGTATTTTGTTTAAAGCGCTATATAAATAAAGGTGACTTTGACTTTGACTGAGAAGGAAGAGTTACCTGAAAGAATGTGAGGACAAAAGAAATGTATATATTTTTATGTTTGTATTTTATTTAGAATATATTTAATTATCCCAAAAAATAACTTGAGATTCACTTGCAAGTGCAGTTTATTTAGAACAATCAAAGCTGACTTTCAACCAGAATTTTTTTGCATCATTACTCCAGTCACACGATCCTTCAGAAATCCTTCTAATATTCAGATTTTCTACTCTAAAAACATTGATTATTATTATTATTATTATTGTTATTATTATTATTAATGTTGAAAAGAGTTGAGAATTTTTCTTTTCAGGTTTTTTTGATGAATTGAAAGAACAGCATCGTTTGTAACATGATTATTGTACAATCACCTGTAAAGGATTATTAGGAACACCTGTTCAATTTCTCATTAATGCAATTATCTAATCAACCAATCACATGGCAGTTGCTTCAATGCATTTAGGGGTGTGGTTCTGGTCAAGACAATCTCCTGAACTCCAAACTGAATGTAAGAATGGGAAAGAAAGGTGATTTAAGCAATTTTGAGCGTGGCATGGTTGTTGGTGCCAAACGGGCCGGTCTGAGTATTTCACAATCTGCTCAGTTACTGGGATTTTCACGCACAACCTTTCTAGGGTCTAAAGAGAATGGTGTGAAAAGGGAAAAACATCCAGTATGCGGCAGTCCTGTGGGCGAAAATGCCTTGTTGATGCTAGAGGTCAGAGGAGAATGGGCCGACTGATTCAAGCTGATAGAAGACCAACTTTGACTGAAATAACCACTCGTTACAACCAAGGTATGCAGCAAAGCATTTGTGAAGCCACAACATGCACAACCTTGGGGCGGATGGGCTACAACAGCAGAAGACCCCACCGGGTACCACTCATCTCCACTACAAATAGGAAAAAGGCTACAATTTGCACGAGCTCACCAAAATTGGACAGTTGAAGACTGGAAAAATTTTGACATTAAGATGGTAGAGTCAGAATTTGGCGTAAACAGAATGAGAACATGGATCCATCATGCCTTGTTACCACTCTGCAGGCTGCTGGTGGTGGTGGTGTAGTGTTGTGGGGGATGTTTTCTTGGCACACTTTAGGCCCCTTAGTGCCAACTGGGCATTGTTTAAATGCCACAGCCAACCTGAGCATTGTTTCTGACCATGTCCATCTCTTTATGATCTCCATGTACCCATCCTCTGACGGCTACTTCCAGCAGGATAATGCACCATGTCACAAAGCTCGAATCATTTCAAATTGGTTTCTTGAACATTACAATGAGTTCACTGTACTAAAATGGCCCCCACAGTCACCAGATCTCAACCCAATAGAGCATCTTTGGGATGTGGTGGAACAGGAGCTTCCTGCCCTGGATGTGCATCCCACAAATCTCCATCAACTGCAAGATGCTATCGTTTCAATATGGGCCAACATTTCTAAAGAATGCTTTCAGCACCTTGTTGAATCAATGCCACGTAGAATTAAGGCAGTTCTGAAGGCGAAATGGGGTCAAATACATTATTAGTATGATGTTCCTAATAATCCTTTAGGTGAGTGTATTTATCATCACTTGTGTGCTAAATAAAAGTTTTAATTTCTATATATACTGAATCCAAGCTTTTGAATGTTATAGTGTATATTGTTAGACTTGGAGTAAGACTGGTTGCTGAAAATTTAGCTTTTATCACAGGAATAAATTATACTCTAAAATATATTCATATAGAAAGCAGTTATTTTGAATGGTAAAAATACTGAACAATATCACTGCTTTAGCAAACTGATATTGCCTGGTATTGTGTATTGTTGAAATATATAAATGAACATCACATAACTAGCATTTCCAAAGTGTATATTGTTTATGTGCTCTCAAATAATCTAAATGATCAACTACGTAATTAACATTATTTTGATGATCACTGATACTAGTAGTACAGTAGAACATTTAGATGATGTAAATGAAGCTTTATAATGTTTCACTTGATTATACATTTAGTCAGGAATTATAGTCTGGAAAAAGTCTAACTAGTAAAATGTCGTGTGAAAACCAATACAAAAAGACTTACTCGTGTATGATCTCTGCTGGTTCAAGTGCTTCATTCTTTTTTCAGAGGAAATCCAAAACTCAAATCCTGAGGTAATCCTCTGCACATCTTCTTGGGGTGAATTATGTCTTATTCCTCTCAGCGCGAAGCGAAGTGTAGAATAAATAAAAAACTTGAATAACAGCCTCCCTTCTTTTTTTGCTGTTATGGGGGCATTTACATGCTACGAACTACACATTGTTTATTATAATATCAGCGCATTCAGCACAAGGCCATGGTCGCATTAGGTATAATGAAGGGAGACGTGAAAGACGGGACATCGCATAGTTTTTCGATGGATTATTAATCACAGAATATTTTTTTTCACTTGCGTAGTTTAAAAGTAGACATGTCAAGCTTTCTATAGATATATCTCTCCTGTCTGTTTGTTGAGTATTTGCTGAGCTCTAGTTCATTTTAATGAGGCATTTCTAAATGAAGATCACCGCAGACCAAGGCTGCAGACAGTGCACCCTGTTTGTTTTATTTATTTTGTAAATGCACAAAGTTTTGTTGTTATTATGTGTGGATACGAATAAAAGTAGGCCCTTTACAGATTCAATTGATGTGATGCTCTTATCTGTACAATCAAAACTGAAAGTTTTATTGAAGTTATTTTCGGTTTTATCAGGAGAAGATGCCACAAAACACGTATCCGCGTTAATAGAAAGTCTGTATCCAGGTCAGATGGTCACTGCAGTCACCTGGATCAGGTACAGATTCAGCCCAGATGGTGGATCAGCACCTAGAAAGGAACTCTACAGCCCTGAAACACAGCGGAGACCAGGACAACTAGATGAGCCCCAGATACAGATCCCCTGTAAAGACCTTGTCTAAGACGACCTCCGGGACAAGACCACAGGAAACATATGATTCTTCTGCAGAATCTGACTTTGCTGCAGCCTGGAAATGAACTGCTAGTTTCGTCTGGCCAATAGAAGAACTGGCCCCCCAACTGAGCCTGGTTGCTCCCAAGGTTTTTTCTCTATTCTGTCACAGATGGAGTTTTGGTTCCTTGCCGCTGTCGCCTCTGGCTTGCTTAGTTGGGGACACTTCATTAACAGCGATATCGTTGACTTGATTGCACAGATACTATTTAAACTGAACTGAGCTGGATGATGACATCACTGGATTCAATGATGAACTGCCTTTAACTGTAATTTTGCATTAGTGACACACTGTTTTCCTAATTAATGTTGTTCTGTTTGATTTGACACAATCTGTTTTGTTTAAAGCGCTATATAAATAAAGATGACTTGATTTGACTTTTTCCCTTTTCCTGAATATGTCTGAGTGTGCTGACTCCGGCTTCAGTCCACTCCTTGTGAAGCTCTTCCGAGGTCTTGAATCAGCTTTTCCTTACAATCTTCCCAAAGCTGTGGTCAGCCCTGTTGCTTGTGCACCATTTCCTACCACACTTTTTCCTTCCAGTCAACTTTCTATGAATATATTTTGATACAGCGCTCTGTGAACAGCCTGTCCTGCTTCGTCAATAAACAAGCTACAGGTAGTCCAAAATGCAGCAGCTAGAGTCCTTACGAGGTCAAGAAAATATGATCATATTACCCCAATTTTACAGTCTCTGCACTGGCTACCTATTAAGTTCCGTATCAGTTACAAATTATCATTACTTACCTATAAGGCCCTAAATGGGTTAGCTCCTGCGTACCTAACTAGCCTTCTACCACGCTACAACCCATCACGCACCCTAAGGTCACAAAACGCTGGACTTTTGGTAGTTCCTAGGATAGCAAAGTCCACTAAAGGAGGTAGAGCTTTTTCACATTTGGCTCCCAAACTCTGGAATAGCCTTCCTGATAATGTTCGGGGTTCAGACACACTCTCTCTGTTTAAATCTAGATTAAAAACGCATCTCTTTCGCCAAGCATTCGAATAATGTATCTCTTAAATTGTGTGTAGAGTTGCATCTGCATTTTTATTCTTTAGCTTGGGTTAAACTAATTTTACTTTGTTGGATCAGCAGCTATGCTAATGATGTCTCTATTTTGTTTCTATGTTTTGCCACGGGATTTACATCCCGTGGTAACTAGGATTTACACAAGCTCCAGTCTGGATCCAGAACACCTGAGAAGAGATGATGCTGACCCTCAGAGGACCCCAGATGATCCTAACCTTGAATCAACAAACTGAACTAACAATTATTGCTACATGTGTGACTGCATCATATAATAACTATTAATTAATAATATTGATAGTTCATCGTCTAGCTGACTACGTCTTGTATTATTATTATTGTTTTTTATTTTTTCTAAAATCCTGTCAAACGTGCACAAACTACTAGCTAGTACTAAATATTGTAGAAACATAATTTTCTGTAAAGTTGCTTTGTAACGATTTGTATTGTAAAAAGCGCTATACAAATAAACTTGAATTGAATTGAATTGAACAGCCAGCCCTTTCAGCAATGACCTTCTTTGGCTTACCCTCCTTGTGGAGGGTGTTGATGATGGTCTTCTGGACAACTTGTCAAGTCAGTAGTCTTTCTCATAATTGTGGTTGCATGTTTTAAACTGGCCCAAGAGGTAACCAGAATTTGTACTCAAAATGTTTAAAATTAATGAAGCTAAAAAAATTTGAGGTCGTAACCATCAGAATTATATACAGTCGTGGCCAAAAGTTTTTAGAATTACATAAATATTGGAAATTGGAAAAGTTGCTGCTTAAGTTTTTATAATAGCAATTTGCATATACTCCAGAATGTTATGAAGAGTGTTCAGATGAATTGCATAGTCCTTGTTTGCCATGAAAATTAACTTAATCCCAAAAAAACCTTTCCACTGCATTTCATTGCTGTCATTAAAGGACCTGCTGAGATCATTTTAAGTAATCGTCTTGTTAACTCAGGTGAGAATGTTGACGAGCACAAGGCTGGAGATCATTATGTCAGGCTGATTGGGTTAGAATGGCAGACTTGACATGTTAAAAGGAGGGTGATGCTTGAAATCATTGTTCTTCCATTGTTAACCATGGTGACCTGCAAAGAAACGCGTGCAGCCATCATTGCATTGCATAAAAATGGCTTCACAGGCAAGGATATTGTGGCTACTAAGATTGCACCTAAATCAACAATTTATAGGATCATCAAGAACTTCAAGGAAAGAGGTTCAATTCTTGTAATTGAAGGCTTCAGGGCGTCCAAGAAAGTCCAGCAAGCGCCAGGATCGTCTCCTAAAGAGGATTCAGCTGCGGGATCGGAGTGCCACCAGTGCAGAGCTTGCTCCGGAATGGCAGCAGGCAGGTGTGAGCGCATCTGCATGCACAGTGAGGCCAAGACTTTTGGAAGATGGCCTGGTGTCAAGATGGGCAGCAAAGAAGCCACTTCTCTCCAAAAAAAAACATCAGGGACAGATTGATCTTCTGCAGAAAGCATAGTGAATGGACTGCTGAGGACTGGGGCAAAGTCATATTCTCCGATGAAGCCCCTTTCCGATTGTTTGGGGCATCTGGAAAAAGGCTTGTCCGGAGAAGAAAAGGTGAGCACTACCATCAGTCCTGTGTCATGCCAACAGTAAAGCATCCTGACACCATTCATGTGTGGGGTTGCTTCTCATCCAAGGGAATGGGCTCGCTCACAATTCTGCCCAAAACCACAGCCATAAATAAAGAATGGTACCAAAACACCCTCCAACAGCAACTTCTTCCAACAGTTTGGTGAAGAACAATGCATTTTCCAGCACGATGGAGCACCGTGCCATAAGGCAAAAGTGATAACTAAGTGGCTCGGGGACCAGAATGTTGAAATTTTGGGCCCATGGCCTGGAAATTCCCCAGATCTTAATCCCATTGAGAACTTGTGGTCAATCCTCAAGAGGCGGTTGGACAAACAAAAACCCACTAATTCTGACAAACTCCAAGAAGTGATTCTGAAAGAATGGGTTGCTATCAGTCAGGATTTGGCCCAGAAGTTGATTGAGAGCATGCCCAGTCGAATTGCAGAGGTCCTGAAAAAGAAGGGCCAACACTGCAAATACTGACTCTTTGCATAAATGTCATGTAATTGTCGATAAAAGCCTTTGAAATGTATGAAGTGCTTGTAATTATATTTGAGTACATCACAGAAACAACTGAAACAAAGATCTAAAAGCAGTTTAGCAGCAAACTTTTTGAAAACAAATATTTATGTAATTCTCAAAACTTTTGGCCACGACTGTATAGACTGGAAGTTTTTTTTCTGGTTTCCAAACATCTGGGCTGGGTATTTAAGAATAGGGTGTCTTGGTCCTTCATCTGGTTTTGGCTCAAATCCATAGGCCTCTTAACACTTGACCTTGTGTTGCTAATTTGAATGGAACTTGAAGTTGTACTAGCTGCCGTCTCTGCATCAGCAGCAAACACATCTAGGGACTCCTCCATGTCAGAAAAATAAACATTTGAACATTTATGTTCTCATTTTCACTAGGAACGAAATTATATGAGATTGCTTATATTATTTAACTTATATTATTATGAGATCGCTTACTCTTCAAAAGGAACTGCTCCATTTATTTGTTTTAATGAAATGCTAATACATTATTGTAAAATACAACAGTGCAGCTAATTAACATGATGCATCACGCCACATATCAGCTACGCACACACGTAATGAGAAAAATGTTTTTATTTAATTTGTTGTTTTAAATTACTTATTTATTTATTACCGTATTTTTCGGACTATAAGTCGCACCTGAGTATAAGTCGCATCAGTCCAAAAATACGTCATGATGAGGAAAAAAACATATATAAGTCACATTAGACTATAAGTTGCATTTATTTAGAACCAAGAACCAAGAGAAAACATTACCGTCTACAGCCGCAAGAGGGCGCTCTATGCTGCTCAGTGGTAGACTACAGGAGCACTGAGCACGGTAATGTTTTCTATTGGTTCATTTCTCTTGGTTCATTTCTCTTGGTTCATGTCAAATTAATTTTGATAAATAAGTCGCACCTGACTAAAAGTCACAGGACCAGCCAAACTATGAAAAAAAGTGCGACTTAAAGAAGTGACTTACGGAAAATACGGTAATAACAATATAGACTGCATAAAATAGCTTCCAAGAAAAAAATGTTTGGGGGTGTTTTGGTCTTTCTTGGGGGTGCTGAAGCATCTGCTGTCCCCTCCGTAATGTCGCCTATGCTTTGGAGACAATATTGATTAGATGCTTGAAATTTTTAGGATTGTCTGTTGAAGAATGTGGTTCAAGACTTGTTTTGATATGGAACATGAGCTGTTTTTTTCCCTGAGGTTTGTTTTGCTCTTGACATTCTACCTGCATGAATTATTCTCAGTCAGTTAGCACTTCAAGGCCATGACTGCATTTCATTACAGGATGTTCAGAATATTTTCTTTGTTTCTTTTACTGTTTGTCATATTCAGTCATCAAAGAAGAAATATCTTCTTTTTTAACTCCGAGCATCTGGAATGGATTGGCAAATCAAGAGCTTTTGCTTTTGTTTGCGAAGCTTTGACGCACATTACGAAGTTATAATGTTGATAACATTCTAGGGAATAAAACTACATCAGTTTGTCACAAAGGCTCATGTCTTAAAGGGATACTCCATATGTCTTAAAGGGATACTCCATATGTCATTTTAATCACTTACCCCCATGTCGTTTCAAACATGTAAAAGCTTAATTCGTCTTTGAAAGACAATTTAAGATATTCTGGATGAAAACTGGAAGGCTTGTGACTGTAACATTGCCTGCCAAGTACAATACACCGTCCAGAAAAGTATGAAAAACATAGTCAGAATAGTCCATCTGCCATCAGACGTTCTAGTGTAACGTTATGAAGTGACGAGAATACTTTTTGTACAAGAGGAAAACTAAAATAAAGACTTCTCTATCTCTCCCCACATCACGTACCCCATTTTGAAGAATATGAGCTGACGCAGGCAGCTTATGCTCTTCTGTCTCAGCTGCGCCACAAGGAGGCACTGTTTTCTTTCATATCAATGCATAAATACACATAGATGTTGATGATGCTGAAATAAATTAAAAAAACAAAAAAATAAAATAAATTGAGGTAATTTGTATTGCTTGACGAGAAAGTACCCTATCCTACAGAAAATAATAAAAAACTGCTAGATCTGATTATTTGTCGTCTCTTTTGGAAGTAAACAAACATAACCCCAGGAATTGTATTCAATACAGTGGCTAAATTAATGGAAAATAAAGAGAAAAATAAAGCATCAACAGGTGTTGACATTTCCTATCATCACAGCAGTAAACACTTTATGAACTTCTTTACTTCCAAGATTGATACTATTAGAGATAAAATTGCAACCATGCATCTGTCAGCTATATATCACATCGGATAGTGCCCTATAGATCCACTGAGGAACAATTCCACTAATTCTCTACTATAGAAGAGAAAGAATTGTATAAACTTGTTAAATCAACTAAACCAACAACATGAATGTTAGACCCTATTCCATCTAAGCTCCTGAAAGAGGTGGTTCCAGAAGTCATACAGTAAATCCTCTTCTGACCAAGGTTATTTTTGTAAACCAAAACTGAAACTTTAACTAAAACTATTGGTCAAAACAACAACAACAAACATTTCTGTAAACTGAAATAAAATAAAAATTTCTATATAAATGAAAAACTAAAACTAAACAAAACTAACAACAGTAACTGAAAAACTAACTGAAATAAAAGAAAAATTAGCAAAAAAAAAAAAAAAAATCATTCGTGATTTAATAAGCTTTATCCTGTGTTAAAAAATCGTACCTGTGGTTGTTTAGGGAAATAACTGTAGATGGCGCTTCATTCACGTGAGCTAAGTCCTAGGCGGCTACTATATTCACCGAGAATGTGTTTTTGCATTTAAAAGACAAAACGAGAGAAATGAAATGGGAAATAACTATAACATATTAAATGGGAAATAATAATAATACCCTACTTACCTTTAAAAGTGTGCTTGACATGTGAGAACAACATGAGAACCTGTTAACGTGCACCAGGACGTGGGCACACTGAACTCTCCTTGTTTGCACGCGTCAATCTTTACGAATAGATTAAATGAAACGGGACAAATTTAATCTTGACAAACTTTATATCATTATAAAGATCTAAGCCTCAAGCATCGACGTCAGATCACTGTTCTTTCAATGGAAAGCTTATAAAGAATGTATTTGCTAGATTTGTGTAAGCAGTACACATCAAAACATGAACACTGTAGCCTACATAGGCAAGACAAGGCAAGTTTATTTATATAGCACATTTCGTACACAATGGTAATTCAAAGTGCTTTACATAAAAGAAAGTTATAAGAATAAAACAAGCAATTTCAAAACTTTTACTTACAACCCGTATTCCGGAAAAGTTGGGACGTTTTTTAAATTTGAATAAAATGAAAACTAAAAGACTTTCAAATCACATGAGCCAATATTTTATTCACAATAGAACATAGATAACATAGCAAATGTTTAAACTGAGAAAGTTTACAATTTTATGCACAAAATGAGCTCATTTCAATTTTGATTTCTGTTACAGGTCTCAAAATAGTTGGGACGGGGCATGTTTACCATGGTGTAGCATCTCCTTTTCTTTTCAAAACAGTTTGAAGACGTCTGGGCATTGAGGCTATGAGTTGCTGGAGTTTTGCTGTTGGAATTTGGTCCCATTCTTGCCTTATATAGATTTCCAGCTGCTGAAGAGTTCGTGGTCGTCTTTGACGTATTTTTCGTTTAATGATGCGCCAAATGTTCTCTATAGGTGAACGATCTGGACTGCAGGCAGGCCAGGTTAGCACCCGGACTCTTCTACGACGAAGCCATGCTGTTGTTATAGCTGCAGTATGTGGTTTTGCAATGTCCTGCTGAAATAAACAAGGCCTTCCCTAAAATAGACGTTGTTTGGAGGGAAGCATATGTTGCTCTAAAACCTTTATATACCTTTCAGCATTCACAGAGCCTTCCAAAACATGCAAGCTGCCCATACCGTATGCACTTATGCACCCCCATACCATCAGAGATGCTGGCTTTTGAACTGAACGCTGATAACATGCTGGAAGGTCTCCCTCCTCTTTAGCCCGGAGGACACGGCGTCCGTGATTTCCAACAAGAATGTCAAATTTGGACTCGTCTGACCATAAAACACTATTCCACTTTGAAATAGTCCATTTTAAATGAGCCTTGGCCCACAGGACACGACGGCGCTTCTGGACCATGTTCACATATGGCTTCCTTTTTGCATGATAGAGCTTTAGTTGGCATCTGCTGATGGCACGGCGGATTGTGTTTACTGACAGTGGTTTCTGAAAGTATTCCTGGGCCCATTTAGTAATGTCATTGACACAATCATGCCGATGAGTGATGCAGTGTCGTCTGAGAGCCCGAAGACCACGGGCATCCAATAAAGGTCTCCGGCCTTGTCCCTTACGCACAGAGATTTCTCCAGTTTCTCTGAATCTTTTGATGATGTTATGCACTGTAGATGATGAGATTTGCAAAGCCTTTGCAATTTGACGTTGAGGAACATTGTTTTTAAAGTTTTCCACAATTTTTTTTACGCAGTCTTTCACAGATTGGAGAGCCTCTGCCCATCTTTACTTCTGAGAGACTCTGCTTCTCTAAGACAAAGCTTTTATAGCTAATCATGTTACAGACCTGATATCAATTAACTTAATTAATCACTAGATGTTCTCCCAGCTGAATCTTTTCAAAACTGCTTGCTTTTTTAGCCATTTGTTGCCCCCGTGCCAACTTTTTTGAGACCTGTAGCAGGCATTAAATTTTAAATGAGCTAATTAAGTGGATAAAAGTGTAAAATTTCTCAGTTTAAACATTTGCTACGCTATCTATGTTCTATTGTGAATAAAATATTGGATCATGTGATTTTAAATTCCTTTAGTTTTCATTTTATTAAAATTTAAAAAACGTCCCAACTTTTCCGGAATTCGGGTTGTATTTAAAATGAATTTAAAACAGTTAGAAAATGATTTTACATAAAATAAAATAAAAAAACAGTGAAAATATAGTGCAATCAGTTCGGACATTGCACAGTGCTCATTCAATAAATGCACAGCTAAAAAGATGAGTTTTAAGTCTACATTTAAATGTGACTAGTGTTTTAGCACATCTGATCTCTTCTGGAAGCTGATTCCAACTGCGGGCGGCATAGTAACTAAAGGAGGACTCCCCTTGTTTTGTGTGAACCCTTGGTATTTCTAACTGACTCGATCCTAATGATCTGAGTGGTCTGTTAGGCTTATATTCAGTGAGCATATCTGAAATATATTTCGGTCCTAGGTCATTTAGTGACTTATATACGAGTAAAAGTACTTTAAAATCAATCCTAAATGTAACTGCCAGTGTAAGGACCTGAGGACTGGTGTGATATGCTCAGATTTTCTGGTTCTAGTCAGAATCCTGGCAGCAGCGTTCTGGATGAGCTGCAGCTGTCTAATGGTCTTTTTGGGAAGGCCGGTGAGGAGCCCATTACAATAGTCCACCCTGCTGCTGATAAAGGCATGAACAAGTTTCTCCAAGTCTTGGCTGGAAACAAAACATCTAATTCTTGCAATGTTTTTTAAATGATAGTATGCTGATTTAGTTACTGCTTTGACATGACTACTGAAACTAAGGTCTGTCTCCAGAATCACACCAAGATTCCTGACTTTATTTTTAGTTGTTTGACCCCTAGAGTCAAGGTATGCATTCACCTTGAACACTTCATCTTTGTTTCCAAATGCAATGACTTCAGTTTTTTCCTTGTTTAACTGAAGAAAGTTCTGGCACATCCAACTATTAATTTCATCAATGCATTGGCAGAGGGAGTCAATTGGGCTGTAGTCATTTGGAGATAAGGCTAGGTAAATCTGGGTATCATCAGCATAGCTGTGATAGGCAATTTGGTTCTTTCTCATTATTTGACTTAGTAGGAGCATATACAGGCTAAACAAGAGCGGTGCAAGAATTGACCCTTGTGGGACTCCGCATGTCATGGACGTCCACTTAGACTTATTCTCTCCTATACTCACATAATAGCCTCTCCCTTCTAAGTATGACCTGAACCATTTGAGTACCATCCCAGAAAGCCCGACCCAGTTTTCCAGTCTCTCTAGTAGTTTGTTATGATCGACAGTGTCAAACGCAGCACTGAGATCTAGCAATACCAGCACCGATATTTTGCCAGAGTCACAATTTAAGCGAATATCATTTATTATATTAATGAGTGCTGTCTCTGTGCTGTGATGAGGTCGAAAACCATTTTGAAAATTGTCCAGGTATCCATTTGAGTTTAAGTATTTGTTCAGCTGATTAAAAACGAACTTTTCTATAATTTTGCCTATAAAAGGAAGATTAGATATTGGTCTAAAATTGCTCAAAATGGTGTTATCAAGATTGCTCTTTTTCAGGAGGGGCTTAACAACTGCAGTTTTTAGGGAGTTTGGAAATGTCCCAGAAAGAAGTGAGGCGTTCACCACTTCTAAAAGATCTGCTTCTAAGCAGTTAAGCACACTCTTGAAAAAAGAAGTGTGTCAAGATAGCAGGTTGACGATTTTAGGTGCTGCACTATGTCTTCCAGAATTTTGCTATCAATTGCTTCAAAAATAGACATAGTATCTTTTTGATATTGTGGCCTAATCTGTGACCTCTGCATTACTTGAGGATGTGCTAATCGCCTTCCTGATATTGATGATCTTCTCAGAAAAGAAGGATGCAAACTCATTGCATTTGCTGTCTGAGAGCATTTCACTGGGAATCTGACTTGGGGGGTTTGTCAGTCTCTCAACAGTGGCAAAAAGAGTACGAGTGTTATTTAAGTTACTGTTTAGAAGGTTTGAGAAGAAATTCTGTCTAGCTGTGGCTAGTTTCACATTAAAAGCACGAAGACTGTCTTTATAGATGCTATAGTGAATTTCAAGTTTTGTCTTCCATCACATCCGCTCTGCTTTTCTGCATTGTCTTTTCATAGTGTGAACTGCTGTTGATCTTCTCCAAACTGATTTCTGTCTGTTTGTTTTCTTACTGACTATTATTGGAGCAATATCATCAATAACATTCTTAACTTTTGAGTTGAAGGAATCAAGGAGAATATCAACAGAGTCTGCAGAAATGCTTGGTGTTAAAGATATAGCCTCCATAAATAGTACACTTGTGTTCTCGTTAATGCATCTCCTTCTGACAGAGACCGATCTAGATTCAGTTGTAGCAGACATCAAAATATCAAAGAAAATACAGAAGTGATCAGATAGTGCTATGTCCGAACATAACAGATTCGTTGTACATAACTGCTTGCCGTGTCCTGTGTAGCTTTAGAACTGGGACTGATTGTGTTGTTCATCTGAAACACGTGCACGCTGGAGCAGCTCATCAAAGTAAAGTGCAAACATCATTTAAATCACCATATCGCATTTAGTTTTGAGAAGTATAAGGTTTCAAAGCATTTTAGATTGATTTT
Organism: Carassius carassius; assembly: GCF_963082965.1. Classification (NCBI taxonomy): domain Eukaryota; kingdom Metazoa; phylum Chordata; class Actinopteri; order Cypriniformes; family Cyprinidae; genus Carassius; species Carassius carassius. The sequence continues at coordinate 11,788,062 of NC_081793.1, read as the reverse complement.
CTTTTTATACGGGACCTACAATAGTGTGCACCGCTGGCTCATCTGTGCAAAAGTTCCAATAAATTAATGCATTGCAAAAACAGATGGACAAAAATCAAGTTTACAGAGTTTCAATGACGATTACAAAAAACAGGTTTCCTCAAATCCAGCACTGGAGGGTCATTGTCCTGCAGAATTTAGCTCCAACTCTGATAAAGCTCAGCTACCTGTACCTTTCTAGTAACTCTGAAAACCTTGATTAGCTTGTTGTTTGTAAACTATTGCAGTGTTTAATAACATTAAATCTTTAATATGAATGAATATCAACATGAATATGAACGGGGTTGTATCTCTCTATTAGTGCTACTGAATCTATTGACCGACACTATTGACCTCAACATTCTTTGGAATAGACAAGGAAACTTTGTTGACATTAGTAGAAGTGCATTAGCATGGTTCAAATCATATTTATCTGATCACCATCAATTAGTAGCAGTGAATGAAGAGGTATCATATCTACAGTATCACAAGTGCAGTAGGGAGTACCTCGAGGCTCAGTACTAGGGTTGTCACTTTTCATGCTTTACGTGTTATCTTTGGGAGATATCAGGAAACACAGTGTTAGCTTTCATACCAATTTCAAAAACTATTGGAATGCATAGTCTAGTCGATATAAAAAATAGAATTCCAGTAATCAGTTAATGCTAAATTATGAAAAAACAGAGGTTAATTATCAAACCTTAAACCTAGAACACTAACAAAAATTTTGTTAAAAATAATAATAATAAAAAAAAAACATTATTATTATTATTGTTGAAAAGAGCTAAGAATAATTTATTCTTTTTTTTGATGAATTGAAAGAACAACATTGTTTGTAACATGATTATTGTATTAATCATCACATGTGTGCTAAATAAGCTTTTGCTTGGTATTGTGTATGTTGTTACAATTGGAGTAAGACTGGAGTAATGATGCTAAAAATGTATCTTTGATAAAATGAATAAATTACAGTTTAAAATATATTTAAATAGAAAGCAGTTATTTTAAATAATATAACTATATAGTAAATATATAGTAAAAAATATTTCACAATATTAATGTTTTAGCAAATGCAATTATGTATTTTGGATCAAATAAATGCAGGCTTGGTGAGCAGAAGTTCAATTCTTTACAAAAACATGAAAAATCTTAGTGTTCAAAAGCTTTTGACTGCTATTGTGTCATGTTGAAATATATAAATGGACATCACATACCTAGCCTTTCAATTGTGTATATTGTTTATGTGCTCTGAAGGACATACATTGTTTTTAAAGAGACTCCTGGGAGTGTGTGCCTCGCTTGGTCTTAGCTGCGTCCCAGGTTCCTGAGAGGGCTGCTTATTTGCATTGGCTCACTTTGCATAAGGTTCTTTTGCCATATTATTGTCACATCTGAAATAAATAAGTAAGCATGCTGTTTACACAAATAAACTACATTATTAACATTATTGTGATTGTCACTGATACTAGTAGTAATTTACAGAAAAAAAGAACGCAATTACCACATAGCACATTTATTATCAGTGATATTTACAGTTTGCTTGATACATTTATACCTCAGATGATCGCAAACACCAATGAATACATCAGAGCAGATATTCATGAACAGAAGCTTAGTTACATTCATAAACACAAGCATGCTTTGTATCTAGACCTACACTTGTCAATAGCCCGACAGTGAGGTTTTGTCTAATCATTCTTGCAGACATTAAGCTAGCAACATTATAACTCATATTACTTTTATATCATATTTTTGTCTATGTTATAGAACATAAATAATAATAATAATAATAAAAACCTCCCAGCATCTTGAAACATTTAGATGATGTGAACGAAACTTTATGATGTTTCACTTGATTATATATTTAGTCAGGAGTTATAGTTTGGAAAATGTCTAACTAGTAAAATGCGTACAAGAAAAAAAGTAGATTAATAATCATAATAAAAAAAAGAAACTTACTCATGTGCTGGATCAAGCCACTTCATTCTTTATTTTGAAGTTACCCAAATCGTATTTCTCTCAGCACGTCTTCTTGGGGTGAATTATGTACCGGTATTATTCCTATGATGCATTTCTAAATGAAGATCATGCAGAACCAAGGCTGTAGGCAGCACAGCCTGTTTGTTTTCTTTATTTTATAAATAAATTTTCAGCTGACGGCGCTGATCAGTGCATTTGTTAAAAGAGTCTTACAAGCTGTCATTAAAAATAAAAATAACTTTTTCTTTTTTAGACTCTTTCAATATAAAATTCTTTACTGCTGACTCGTAAAACAGTATCTTGTCACCAACAGAACAATGTCCCAAAAACCACCATCACGAACACACACACAATTTTTATGGATATAAAATAGTAACAGCCTTCATAAAAGTTGCTAGACAATTCAGTCAAAAGTACAAAGACATCGCTCTGATATACAGCATTAAAGTTACATAAAATATAACGTGATGAGATTTTGCCTTCAGCCAAAAGATTTGCTCTGGAACAAATAATAGATAAATGAGACCAAAGTCTCCCTGTTAGAATTAGCCAAAACAAATTATATCTCATGTTTAACCTTAACAAAACTTAGCATCTAGCACATTTTTATCTTATTTAAATTCAAAATGTTTTAATACAAGCATTTTAGTCAAATGTAATCTATGCAACATTTCAAACCTTTAACCCATGGGGGGAAATCAAACAATGGCAACAGTTTAAAAGCAGTCCAATTGAAAAAAAAAAAAAAACAATTATGGAATTGACAACCCTGCATGCAGTCAACACGAGCTTCGGGAGTCCTGTAGCATCATGGGTTAAGAGGAGAAATGACTGTCAGACCATGTTGGAGGATTTGCTGCTCAACAAATCCTGAGCTCATTGACGAATTGATCTCATTGATCTTCCTTTACACAGAGCATGCTTGATTGTGAAATTGATAGTAAAAGTGAACAGCGTGCACCCATTCAAAAGAGATTTAAATACATATTGTTAGCGGCTTCCTGATGAACAAAAATAATATGCCATATAATGTTTGCGGGAGTGGATGATAATGGTCAGAAATTCAGCAGGAGCGGGATTAAGAAAAACGCACATGATGAATGGCGTCTGTAGAAAGCAAAAATTTAGAAAATGGTCTGATAAGGGGACACATCTGAGAAAAAGAGGACACATAGTAACCCTATTTAACCACTATAGAGACATCAAAGCAAGCAGCAAATTCCATAAAATCTGGCCAAGCTGAGGTTGCTCTCAGTGGGTTCATGAGCACTGAACAGCCGCTGACGCCCTGGAGCTCACATCTCTGAAAACGCTGAAGCACATTTTCAAATAGACATTATCTTTATTAACAAACCACATATTTAAAGTATAAACAAGTACATTACTGCCTAAATAAATCTTAAAATTACATTCTGTGACAAAATAAATGGATTTGGGCATCCCCCATGACACTCGCTATGAAAAAAAATAGGAAGCGGAATGATACAAACAGTGAAAAAGTGATCCTGTAGAAATAACAGTACAATATCTCATGGCCAATCAGATGTAAGATCCAGAACGAACTGCTGTGTGTGTGTATGTGTGTGTGTGTGTATATATATATATATATATATATATATATATACATACATGCATATATAGACACACACTGCACAAAAATTAAGGGAACACTTAAATCACAAATTGTATCTAGATAAATAAATTATTACTGATAGACATTTTGTTTTCAATGGAAAACAGAGGGCTGATTTTAAAATCACACAGAAAATCTAAGTAAAAAATTCAACTACAGGCTGATTGAACTTTAATAAAAGCAATTCATACTGTAAGTCAGTAGTGTGTATGGCCCACAATGTGTCTGTGTGCTACGTGTCTGTAAACAACAACTTGGCATGCTCCTGATAAGATGGCGGATGATGACCTGGAGGATCTCCTGCAGACCTGGATCAGGTCTGTGAATTTCTGGACTCTGGGTGATTCTGTACATAATGTCCCAGAGTTTTCAACTGGATACAGATCTGGGGGCCAGTCAATGGCATCAAGTTCGGATCCTTTTACTGAATCGGATCTTTGAATCACGTTCAGCAAAATGAACAAACTTTTTTTTCAAGTCATTTAGTTAATTTCAGCCGAATATAATAAAAATTTTACTCGTTTGTAAGAAATTAACTCTTTTAAGAGGGAATTGAATCATAAGATTCAAAATCAACCTGATTGAACTGATTCCAAATTTGATTAGTTTACACTTTATCAACTGCTCATCCAGCGAGACATTTACATCAGTATATCTTAACAAATTGGATAATTGTAATATTCCCTGGCCATGGGTTAATGCAGTGATCCTCAGATCTGGCCTGCTACATCCACTTTGCTGCAGAGTTTAGCTCCAACCCTAATCAAAAAAATCTACCTGTGATTTTCTAATGACCCTGAATACACTGATTAGCAAACTCATGTGTGTTTAGTTAGGATTAGAGCTAAATTCTGCAGGATCTTGTGAGCCAGATTTGAGGATCACTGGGTTAATACATGCTAGTGATAATTTTATAAGCTACGAGCTAGGTTTGCAAGATCTGGGCAACTTTAAATTCCAAATTTTTAGACAATTCACAATAATTTTTATAATGAAACAATAATTTATTTGACTAATCTAGATTTCATGGATCTAAAACGAATGAAAACACACACACAGTTATTGAAGATGAGAGTTAACCCAAATATCTAGGAAGTTATTTGTTCTTAGATCGCACCAAGAAAATCACAATAGCAGAGATTTGGATTATCTTTAGTTAATTAAGATCAATTTAGCACCAGTTCAGCAAGAGATGTAGCTATGTTTGAGTACTTGCATATTGGTAAAGGCTGAGCAGGGTTTCTTTGGTGGCTTGTGTCAGGGAATCATGGCTCTTCTGATCGGTTGCTGATCTGATGTTCGGATGACGTTTGGGAAAAGCCTCCAGGTGATTGGAGGTTTTGCCTGTTTATGTGAGAAGCTTCAAAAGTCAATTGCCTCAGCTACAGATGGTGATGCTCGAATTTCTTCTGAGAGTTTCTTTGCTCAGCTGTAGACTTTGAGGGTTTCGTAGGTCACAAAGCTTCAACCGATTGTTTAGAGTTCTGGATGACAAGAATGCAAGTCGCGTGTTGGTGTAGGCATTTCAGGTCCAGCTGTTTGGCAGTTCCAGCAGTTCAAGCAGCAAGTTCCTTTGGTCATCTTGGTTTTAAGCGAGCTGACTAAGTCCATCCCACAGATCGTTGTTCAAATCCAATATTGGCAAGATAAATTGTGTTTCTTTGTAAAGAATAGGGCACGTTTCCCTCTGGGATGCATAGAGAGAGAATGAAGGAATTCCCAGAGGTGTCACGAGGTGCTGGTCTTGTAGAGCTGTAAATCTGTCTCTCTTGTTTATTGATTTATGCTGAAGCTGGTCAAAGTTGCATTGCACATCTGGTACTTGAATGGTCTCAGAGAGATTGATTGAGTCTTGTTATCACTGTTCTTTAGATCTGTTGTTTCTGCAGGCCTGGATCTTGAGGGACAAGAGGGGTTCTATTCTTCTTTTGATTGGATTAAGTTTATCACTGCTTTCTGTGTCTCTTGAGAAGATAAGCAGAGTGAAACAGGAACTGCTTGAGACAATTTGTGCCTTGGTTACCCATTGATCAATTTTAAGACACGCAAAATGGTTAGGAGGGTGAGTCTTCAGATGTCTCTGGAATGTACAGTTTCAACAGCTCACGTGATTCAAGGGATTATGTGTGTCTGTTTGACAGGGTAGCATATCTGACCTGAATCAGACAAATTCGATCAGGACTGTGGTTGAAACATGAGCCAAATTCCTCAGGAAGGCAACAGAAGGTCATAAATCTTTCCTAGTGCCAGAGTCAGAAGCAAAATAACCAACCAACTCTTTCACCATTAACACCACTAGAACAATTATTGACAATTTCAATTCGGAGAAGAGATTGTCAAATTTGGGGCAAGTAATCAATATGCAACGCCGGCCAGCACATGTAAACCCATGAGAGTAATAAACAAGATCCTTGGATTGACCAAATGTATCATATTCTTGTTATAGGAATCATGTCCAAAATTATACCCTGCAAGAGTGGGAAAATTCGGACCACGTGCTTGATAAGATAACATATGATTTATGATACCCCGAGCAACGACAATATCTGATTGGTCAAGACAACATTTGAGGTGTGGCCAACAGGCCAGTTTAAATACTCAGGACACCATACAAATTTGGCTTTTAGCTTTGCTTCTGCTATTAGTCATACCTGCTTTTAGCTTTTGCTTTTGGCCATGCTTTTAGTCATCACTAGCATTCTTTGAGCGCGGTTCCAGCGTTCGGTCTGCACGCCGGCTGCTACTTAGCCACGATGAGAAGAAACACCACCTAGTCTCGTCAAACGGTACTTCTGTCCTTTTACTTTAGTTTCTTTTCTTTTCAGTTTGAGAGTTTCGTGTTCTGAGTTAAGTTTTGTAATGCTGTGTCTCCGAGTCTGACCTCGAGTGCCCGTTCAACTTCAACCAGCCCACACAACTCTGAGTTGTCAGCCAACGCCCAACTACGGGCTTCCCAAGACGTCACTTCAGTGACTACTGAACTTCCAGCCAATCAGCGACATCGGGAAACCCCCTTTCAACGACAACAAAGGGAACCCCCTTTACACAGGAGACGCAAGTAGTACCTCCAGACATTGTACTGGTGTATCTAATATAATTTTAACCTCATTGAGGAACTCAATGCGAGGGTTAATTAAGTGATTGATGGCTGTTCATGTCTATGCAATTTCACGTAACACTGCGTGTGTCCGAGAGTAACTTGAATGGGAGCATTTTAAAAGCTTGATCAAGTAAATTTCAACTGTGTACCAACAGCGAAAAAACCCTGTTGTGTTTGTGTCCAGAGAAACTGGCACGGAGAATCAGATCCCCTGAGATCGCTATTACTGTGTTCCCTTAACTACAGCATGAAGCTTATATTTGAATTAAGATAAATTTAACTCTATACGAACTGAGAGTTTAAGTGCCACATCGCAAAACCAACTAAAAGCGGTGTTGTTATATGTACAGTGCTGAAATGAGCCGACATTTCATATGTCAATTGCTTAACTGCATTTGCAACTATGCAACGATTAATTTGCTAGTCCACTAGAGTTAGATTTGGTTGCCACAGTTACCGTAACACGGAAATCTTAACGTACTTCCGGAGCAACTTTAAACTGTGCATGCGCATTGACGCTAGTGTAAACAAACTCCACGGTGTTGCTAAGCTAACGAAACAGTTGTTGTATTTACATTGAAGTCTATGCTAAAGCCACTAGCCTCAAAGGTTAGCCGTTAGCATTACCATCCAGTGGTTCAATAGTGTCTGTTTTTCATTCAAAATTTTCCTCTCAGATCATTTCATATGATCATTATTTCTAGTATTCTCTTTGGGGCCTAATTATTTTAGGAATGAATAAGTCTTGAACTTTGAAAGTTTAAGTAAACCTATTCTACCTAATTTATTTATTACCCATCTGAATATATTTTATTCAGTCTTATACTTATTGCATTTTACCCCTCTTTCTTCCTGTTTTGTTTATACACTTAACCACTATTGTTTTATTTATTGATTTCCTCTATTTAATTTCATTTTTGCATATTTTGCCCATTTATTACTTTTTAATTTTTACCTTTTCTTACCATTTCTTTACTCTGTGTGTCCTAGCTTGGGAACGACACACCTGAGCCCTAAAAGGAGACATTGTTATCCCTTACTACGAGTTCAAATAAATTAGAAAGACAACGCTCTTTCACTTAAAGTTTATTTTGTTTGATTAGTTGTGCAGCAACTAAAACAATGCTCTCCTCGTAGTTGAGATAACCACTCCTGAGACTTACAGTCTCCGTCCTCTCTTTCCTTTCCTCTTCACTTTTAACATTTGTAGGGACATGTAAGAGCCATCAATCAATTCTAAAGTGAATAAAATACGCAATCTTGTCAAAGAAGACAAATCATCCTTATGAATTTGATTGTAATCAACCTCTCCTTTGTTCTTCCTAACCTCCCTACATTTGGAAATGCAGTCCAGATTTTAGCGCGGTCCAACTGTAAGGTGTATTATGTCAATCCTGTCAGACTAAGGAAAGAGATATGAGCATTATTATTAAATTATTTTGTCCAAGACAAGAGATTTAATAATATCGTTTACCTTTTTGATAACATTTAATTGGGAAAAATTCATTTTCCTCATTTGAAAAACATAAATTTTTGATTGTCATTGAATTTGTTTTTCACTTATTTCTCTCTTTTCTTCTTCCTCATTAGAGTGACAAAGTCTTCGCATCTCTAGTCTACTTAGACACACCAAGACCAACACAGTCATCACCACACTTCACTAGTGGTTCACAATCACTGATACAACACTTAGTTGTCCCGCAACACATAGGCTTTTACTCCACACAGATCTGTGTCAGTCTCTCTTCTCCCCAGCTAGCCAATATGCCGCAGACTGCAGACCCCATTGCCCATGGGGAAGATGTGAACACTTGGCTGAGAGGCATGACAGACAGCCTCACTCCAAAGAAATTTGAACTGTTATTATTTTTAATAATATTCCTAATCCTGAGAAGATTCCTGACACAAGATTCAAGCCAGAACAACAACCACGAGGAGCTAGTCAAGATCACCAGCTACTTAAGCTATGCCTTCACAACCCAGCTGAAACTGAGCAACAAGCACATCACCCACCTTCAAGAGGAGCTGACACGTGCTCAACGTCACATAGACAAGCTGGAAGTGAAAGTTCAAGATCAAGCTCAAAGCACCCAGTGAAAGGGAGCAGGAAACAACGGAACAAGTTAAGAAGCTCCAAGCAGCCCTGGCAGCAGCTCAAGTCGACCAGCAACATACAACGGCTGCTCAGAAAGACCTGGTAAACAGACTGCAGTATGCCGAACAGCTACTAGAGAAAGCCAAGATAGACATCAGAAACAGGAATTCTGAAATCAGTGCTTTGAAAGACCACCTTGAAAGGTACAGAACTGAAATGGACAATCTGACCCAACAACTAGACGATACCAATGATGAGCTCTCCATGGTCAGAAAAGAAACAAAAGCCAAGGAAAGAGAAACCTCTCTTAGCCTCGTCACTGCTGAGCAGAGCAGAGTCCCACGTCCAAGAACTGGCATATGACAAAAGGAGCGAAGTGCTACAACCCAAAACCTCACCTGCTTTTCGCCACACAATCCTTTCCTGCCAAAGAAAGAAAAACCTCCCGTCCAAGACCTTGGAGCTGCACACGGGATGACCATCAAAGACCTCAACAGGCTGTCTGAAAACATCAGCAGGTTCATCCCGAACTCCACAGAGGGCCACGACATCCAGGCTTACCTGTGAGATATCGAATTTCGAATGGAAATGAGACCTCATGTGACTGACAGACACTGGTTATACCTCCTTAGAGCCACGTCCAGTCCCGAGGTACAAAACTTCCTAGATCGACAGCCCAGTCAAACCAAGTCAAACTACCAGCGACTTCGTGAGGTCCTGATTAAAGGGTTTACAGACCCAGAGTCTGAACATGGACTGTTGACCGCCTTGTAAACCAAACAAGGTCGACAAGAGGCTCCACAAGCTTACTACAACCGACTCTGACAAGCCTACTTTGGTGCATACAACCAACCCGACCTTGAAGAAAATGTGAGCTTCAAAAGCCTCTTCCTAAATAATCTGCACCCTGGAGTCAGCCACCATCTAGGTGTCATGGCCTGTCCGCACTCCATGACCATTCAACAATTGCGTGACTTAACACAGAAGGCCTACAACAAGCAGAAGATGGCCTCAAAGAAAGGTAACAGAACCTCCTCACTCTTGAACTCTGTCAACAAAGACTCAAGCCTTGCACTGGATAACACCCAGTGGCATCACAACACCAGAGTCTTCCATCAAGAGCACAGAGAACGTGACACCCATGTCCAGGACCGTTTTTAGCCCAACCGCTGGAAAAATCCATGGGACCAGCCACGCTTATCAAGAAACCAAAAGGATAAGAACATCTGGAAACCTAACCAGATATCCAAAGGTAATCACTGGACTCATCCAAGAGTAATTCAGGTGGGTAAGCGACAACAAAACCCTCCTCAGCACCACTCAGAAATGCACAGTGCTGAGTATGCACAAGAACATGACAGCTTACCACCAGAAGACATGGAACAAGTCATGAAACAACTGAAAGAGTTCCTTCAAGACCAGTTACATGCATATGACCACAGTGACAGAACGGAGGGCCGGTGATCACCTGGTGCACCACATCAGAGATGACAAGCACCTGTTCAACAACCACCTGGAACGAACAAGTCGTTCACGGCCAATCGTTGATGAAAAATCTGAGGTACTAAAGAACATCACCTCAGTCACCCAACGCTCACTAACAAACTGTCAAATGAACTCCAACTCCAAGAACCACATTCCCTGTCTCTGCAACAGCAACCACCAGAGCACAGAAGGTCAGAAAGTCACCTACAGCCAGAAGACATCACAAGAAGAGAGCACATAGGAGACAACGTTTTGCAACCCAGCTTCACACAGCCATGCCAAACTGCCTCCGACTGTCTGCTAAAGAACGTCCTGCCTTGCTGGACTGATCCCCATTAGACCATGGACATGCCCTCATCCAAGCCAAGGATGCAGAGAGCCAGTCTTCAGGGACATACTAGAAAATGGGGGAGACAACACAGACTTGAACAGATCTGACCACACATGCACTACACCATTAACACACACAACATTAACTACAGGTTACCACATCTACTGATAACACATTCAACAAACGTATTCTTCCCACAGATAGGATATCCAACTTTTAGCGTAACAAAGTTACATATACCCACCATGAAGAAACGTGCAGCCCTCCTCACAATAGGTAGAATACCTGACACGAAGTTAAGGTACATGACACACTAGCTGCACATGACATCCTAGCTCAATAGTAGTTCAAACCATGCTAGGAAAACCCACAGCAGCTTTGTTTAGTTTCGATCTTCTTTTACTTATCCTTCTCCTTTCCCTCTTTCCTGAGTAGGTGAAACACCTAGACACCCTGCAAGGGTCGAAGGTCTGATATTAGGATTGACGCAACACCTAATATCCGCCACCCACTCTAAACTGAATGGAAGCCAGAGAGCTCCATGCATGATAGGTCAATTTGTTTAATTGAAAATGATGTTACTAGAAAACTAACGGTAAATGTTTAAATTAAGACAACCTAGAAGAACCAAACAAAGTTAACCACAAATTTGATTGATGAATCAAAATAAAACAATGATTTCCAAAATGATCTAAACTATCCTCAATGTGCTAAACTACATTGACTTATTGAAGTTAACCACATGTATCTAAATAACCTGATGCCTGCACCAGTACAGAAATTGTCATAGAGGTGTTGTCTTGTTGTTTGCTGTGTTTGTCTGCTTCTTCTGCCTTTGTTTCTCCAGCGATCTATGATGTCTTCAGCTAAACACCTCGCCGATCGAAAGGGGGAGATGTAGCGTATCTGACCCAAATCAGACAAATTAGAGTCGATCAGGACTGTGGTTGAAACATGAGCCAAATTCCTCAGGAAGGCAACAGGAGGTCATAAATCTTTCCTAGTGCCAAAAGCAAGATAACCAACCAACCAACTCTTTCACAGAACAGCTTTCAACATTAACACCACTAAAACAATTATTGACAATTTCAATTCGGAGAAGAGATTGTCAAATTTAGGGCAAGTAATCAAGATGCAATGATGGCCAGCACATGTAAACCCATGAGAGTAATAAAAAAAAGATCCTTGGATTGACCCCTTCACCCCGGCCGCAGCGAGGAGATGGCCGCAGAAGGGCAGCGCAGCCAGAGTCTGCCCCTAAACCTGCCAAGTGTCGAAATGCATTTTGGAATTCACTCATCCGTTGGATTGGTTTGCAGCAATCGACCTGAAGGACGCGTACTTTCGGGTCTCCATTCTTCCTCGACACAGACTGTTTCTTCGGTTTGAGGGGCAAGCATTTCAGTACAAGGTTCTCCCATTCGGGTTGGCCCTGTCTCCCAGTGTCTTTACGAAGGTCGCGGAGGGAGCCCTGACTCCTCTCAGGGAATGAGGTATCCTCAACTACCTTGATGACTGGCTGATTCTAGCTCACTCTTGAGCGTGGTTGTGTGAGCACATGGATCTGGTGCTCAGACACCTCGCTCATCTGGGTCTTTGGGTCAACTGGGAAAAGAGCAAACTCTCCCCTGTGCAGAGGATCTCTTTTCCCGGTATGGAAATAGACTCGGTCGCCATGTTCGCGCAGCTTACTAACGAGCGCACGCAGTCACTGCTGAATTGCCTGAGACATTTCGAGGGCAAGAGAGTGGTTCCACTGAAACAGTGTCAGAGGCTCCTGGGGCATATGGCATCCACAGCAGCAGTCATATGAGACCGCTTCAGCACTGGCTTCACAATCGACTCCCGAGATGGGCATAGAAACAGGGCATGCTCTGAGTGACCGTCACTCCAGCCTGCCTCCGAACCTTCACCCCGTGGTTGGACCTCTTGTTTCTACGGGCTGGTGTTCCCTTAGAATCTGTGTCAAGACATGTTGTGGTGTCAACAGATGCCTCTGCCACGGGCTGGGGTACCATGTGCAATGGGCATGCTCCGTCAGGTTCCTGGACAGGACCCCAACTTTGCTGGCATGTTAATTGCCTTGAGTACAAGCCACTTGAGGCAATTAACATGCCACCAATTCCATGTGACAGTATTAAATCTAGAGTATGATTTCGATAATGAGTAGGTCCTGAGACGTGTTGTCTAACCCCAATAGAATTTGTCAGAATAAGTCAGAGTCAGAATGTCTATAAATGCTGATCCCAATGCATCTTTTTTATCACCATGGTTATTTAAAATCAACCAACTATTAAAACTTTATCTGCAGCCAGAACTAACTCGGATGTAAAATCAGCAAACTCTTTAATAAAGTCTATATGGTGCCCTGGTGGCCTGTATACAGTAGTCAGTACAAACATCACAGGGGATTTATCATTAACATTTGTTTTATATGAAGCACCATTACTTCAAAACGAGTTAAACTTGAAACCTGCCCTCGGAAAAAATTGTTATAAATTGAAGCAACACCTCCCCCTTTGCCTTTTGGACGCGGCTCATGTTTATAACCGTAATCTTGGGGGGTGGACTCATTTAAAATAATCTAATCATCAGGTTTTAGCCAGGTTTCTGTCAAACAGAGCGCATCTAGATTATGAACAGTGATCATATTATTTATAAAAAGTGCTTTCGTAGAAAGGGATCTGATATTCAATAAGGCCTAAAAAAAAAAAAAAGTTTGGTTCCGGTTGGTTGTCAGTTGAGGTCATTGGTCGGTAGGGATTTATTATTTTTTTTATTTATTTTTTCTCCAGTGGCAGTTTTACACACACACACACACACACACACGCTCTGATTTTAAATGTGTGTACCGGTACTTTTACGACAGTGATTCTGTATTCCCGTTTAAAGTCTGTTGTTGCCATAGACACGCAAAACGCACACACACACACAAAAAGCCTTCGCGGGAGTTTGACAGGCGATCTCATAGTAGATTAACATGGAGGATTTGAACTTGAAAAACGGAGTGTACAGACATCTTTTTGTAGTCAAACAACATTCTTTGTTATGTTCATTTATGTGGTTTATTTGATTTTGATGCTATAAATTAACTAGAAGCAAGAGACGATCAGTTAGTTTTAACTGATGATCTAACTTACAGCGATCTGTTCGACACATTCAAGAGCCACAAAACGGTATTTATTGTTTACATTTCTTTAAAAAATGACCACATTTGAAAGGTGAAATAACCAAATGAGACTTTGTTTCATATTAAAAGTAAGCTGGTAATGTTAATGTCCTGTCTGTCAGCATGTTGTCAGTGCCCTCTCTGTTCCGCGATATATTGTTTACTCCCCCCTCCCCCCGTGTTTCTCTTAATGTTACGATTTCCAAACCTTAAGTTATAGCTCACTTTAGGAATTGACAGTTAAAGGGTTTTGATGCAATACTTAATGGTTTTTAACGGATTACTTAAGTGTAAAACAGCATTTAAAGGAAACTGTAATTTAATTAACGATGTGTGAAAGACCGTTCTTCCCCAGTCTCATAAAATAAATTTGGGTCGCACATAAATTGACAGGGTCGGTCGGAAACCGGAACCAAACAAATTTTTTTTTTTAGGCCTAAGCCAAGCTTTATCGTATTGCATCTGTTTTTTATTTGTTGAACCTCAATTAAATTGTTACTCTTAAATTGTTTTTGACGTTTTGATGTTTAGTTTGCAGAACAGACACAGTCTCTATAGTGTGATATCTAGGTGAAAGAGTCTATGTGCTGAGAATTAACTGACCTCTGTGATGTGAGGCAGCTAGCAGACGGTCGGTTTAGCCAGTCTGTCTGCTTCCTGACCTGGGCCCCAGTTAGTCAAGTATAAACTCTAAGACTATGTGCCATATTACTAGAGAGAAGAGCTGCGCCACCAAAGACCATCTCTTTTCAACAGGTCAGGTCTGCCCCAAAAGCTTGTCCAATTGTCTATGAAACCTATGTTATTCTGTGGGCACCACTTAGGACCTCAGACCATTTGAGGCCAGCAGAAGGGAAAGGCTGTCTCCAAGCAGAGGTTATCCCACTGGATAGTGGATGCTATTGTCCTGGCTTATCAGGCTCAATATCTACCATGCCCCCTAGGGGTGAGAGCTCACTCAACTAGAAGTGTAGCCTCCTCCTGGGCACTGGTACATGGCGCCTCGCTAACAGACATCTGTAGAGCTCCGGGCTGGGTGACACATAACACATTTGCGAGATTGTATAATCTCCGTGTAGAGCCTGTGTCCACCCGGGTACTCGCCCCGTCGGGCCAGTAAGGACCTGCTCGGTGTCAATCCGCTTGCTGCACTATTCCTCTCCACGGACTGGATAAGTGCACTATTCCCCTCAGCGCTGTTCCTCCAGCACTGTTGATGTCCAGCACTTGCGTGCATGCCCTATTGGTCAGCCCTGTGTGGGACTAGGTGCCTCAATGTGTTGTGATTCCCCTGTTTTTGGGCAATCCCACATGTGTATTTCCTCTGTAAGTCTCTTCGTAGCATGTGTCTTTCCCTTTGCAAGCACCTTGCCAGCTCTGTCGTTGAAAATTCCACTCTGCGGGCTGGTACCTCTTCATATGTAGAGTTCATGTGTATCACCACCTCTCTGTTGATACCTGCCTTTGTAAGTCCTACGAGCAGGCAGCCTGCTAGCATATGTCCAGCTGGAATATGCTACCCCGTGTTTTTTGTGTCAGCTATAGGCCCTCACTCGTGCTGGCCTCACAACAGGGTGCTATCACTAACACAGGTCAATGGAAGACAGCCATGTGGCGTTTTGTAACGGACACCATTCGCCAGTCTCTTTCTGACATAACGTAGAACATGACCAACTGAAAGGGAACTTCTAGGTTACATATGTAACCCCCGTTCCCTGAAGGAGGGAACGGAGACATTACGTCCCTTTGCCACATCGCTGTTCCGCTGAACGGCCGGGTCACTGGGCTTGGCTCCTCACCGAAGACTTGAGTGCGAGTTGCTCACGCTGCTACTTATATACCCGCACATCGGGGCGGAGCTGTCGATGCAAATTCCACAGACCAAGGTACTTTGTGTACCATTAGCTCGTTTTGTTACCACTCGAAGGTGATTGGGCTCTTGGGCGAGATCCCATTTGTCAGACTCTTTCTGACATAACGTCTCTGTTCCCTCCTTCAGGGAACGAGGGTTACATACGTAACGTTTGTAGTTACTTTTCACACATTTCATAAAGTTCCAGTGGGTAATCAGTAATTCACACCACTGATTTGCCACTTTCCTTATTCCCTTTTCTCATTTTCTCCAAATGAGCAATGCAGTGTTTGTGTCAAAAAAATAACACACATATAACCTTATTTCAAAACACAGAAACACTTAAAACTACAGAGATTTTGCCATTACAGATATTTAGGTTGTTTTTGAAATGTATATTTAATAAATAAAATAAGCACATTAAAGAGTGCTGGCTATCTGTGCATTTTTGGTATTAAAAACAAATTTGAAGCACTAGATTCTTACACAGAGAGAGAGAGAGAATAAAACAATTGAGTTAAATATTGGAGTTATCTGGTAAATTGTCTTGCAATTTTTTATGAGAATGGACAAAGGAGCATGACATCTAGGGATATGAACTTGAATAGCATTTATTGTCAACCAAGAGCTGTTGTAGTATGTTTTGGTAGCACAATAATTCTGGTAATGGACAAACAATACACATTCATACCTTTGAGAATCCACATACAGTTATACACATTCTTATTAATTTGTTATCTGTAATGCTGACTGTATCACCACACAATACATTAGTCATACTCATTCCTGTGGCAGCAGAGCACTTAAAGTCACAATATGTAAGATTTGTTTTTATTAAAATGTAAAAAACAAAACAAAACAAAAAACACTAGAACAGTGTTATACATTTTGATGACTTGTGCACTTACATTATCCCAAATGTTTCAAAGAATGTTTAAATCCAGAGAAATAAGCAATTTTGTCTAGTAACACGGACTGTTGTCCAGTGTCAATGTGTCGCCTGCCAATGGTATCATAACCCCTCGATTTGTTTTGTAGAAAACATATGGAAACACCAAAGACGCTTTAATATGTTTTGCATTTTAATAGATCGCTGACGGCCGCACAGAGTAGCATTATAACAAAACTTTCAAACGTATCTAGTATGATAAAACAGCGCTGCTTTTCCCCCCCACAAATGCATGACCGGAAGGAGCAGAAGCAGTCGATTGTGGCACAATAAAAGCTCTGCTTCTTTCGAGTCGTGTCACGCTCGTTCAGCAGCATCGTTTCGCTTCGACGTTTTTCAGCCTCACCCTGCTTCATTCTACTACGTTAATAAATCATTAGCTCATCCATGAACATGATTTTTGCCCAAATCCCGTCTGATTGCATCGGCTGTGGGAATGAAGACCATAACTCCCATGATTTCACACTCAGTCACGGCATCATCAAACTACGATACCTGGTCTGTTTATTTTGAATATGTGCCCTCTAGCGGCGAAAAATTACATTGTGCTTTTAATATTTGCACGATATGGCTTAAAAAGCTATTCACTTTACAATGTGAATCTTGCAGAGCTCCATGGCTGAGCTAAAGGCCTCTTTTTTTTCCTGACTGATAACATGAATCGTCCCTCTTAGTGTTTAATGCATTTTAATATGACAGTTTGGTAGCAACAGGGTTAAACAGGGTAAAATAAAATGATACACATTTAAAATTCAAGCTTGTGCATAGCAAAATAGATTTATGTCCACATGCTTCACACAATTCCCTAAACATTTGCATTTTGCAAAAGCCTAGATGTGTCGATACTTAAATTGTGTAGAAAAGTCTTGTAACCAAAAGCTACTAATGTATGAAACTGCTACAGCCATTGGTGGGTTCCTTTTTTTAAGATATTTAACTGTACATATTGTTAATGTACATACATAAAAAAAAAGATTTGCTTAAAAAGCACAAAGAAAAGCCATATTTTTCCTTAGTAATTACTTAAAGTGAATATACAACAGATTGCAGACAAAGTTTCTTTAATTTAAAAGAATCCTTTGCTCTTTTTCAGATTCAGCTGTTTCCAGTTTGGGAGGGCATTAAATTCATCCCTCGTCATCTCCAGAACAATCTGCAAAACAAATACAATATGTCAACATCATCCTAACTATTATTTTATATATATATATTTATTAACATAGATCTGCTAACATCATCAGTTTGCAGAAAATTAAAGGCTAATATAACTTGCAGACAAAAAAGCCACACTGGAAAACTATTAAACCAATGTGAGCATTTGCTGATATTTGCTTATACACTTTATTTGATAACCATTTTAAACTATTGACACTTATGGTCGATTCTGAAAGAGTTTTGCTTAGTAAATGGCATGTGTGAACATCTTTAGGTGAAGTTGTTACCTGGAAGTCTTTATCTGACAAGTAGCACTCAAGGTGCAAAGGGTCCACTCCCTCTGGCAGAGGTTTGGATGTGAGCTCCTCAATTGTGTACTGCTGCCTTCTGAGTTTAGACAGAGCGTCTTTAACCAGGATCACTTTATTCCGTGCTCCTTCAACCTGCACAAACATTCAAACATACAGTTTTATCATATATGGGCTTCAATATTAATGATTTGGGCTGTATTGAAATCGACCACCAACTATTCAGATATTAGTCATATACCGTATGAGAGTGCTTATATGAAAATGCAGAAGTTTAATCTGTAGTTTTAACAAAAGCCCTGGAGTTTTATTTGTCAGCGAAATTCCACTGGAGGATGCAAAAATCACAAGCTGCATTATCTGATGGCTTTTGTTGACAAATAAATGGATATATCTGGGTGCAGGTAGCATGGAAAAATACACATTGTTAATTTACATAAATTATTACAATTGTAACAATATAAATCTGGTTGAAAATGTACAAACATATCCTTTAATAAGCACTTTGAAGTTAGTAATAATTCAATGTCAGGATACGAGTTTCACTTTTATACTAAATATGGTATGTTTAAGAGCCGTGCAAAGGAAAGTCACTGAGTAAATCGAGACAGACTGGTTTAAAAAGAAAAACTACTCTCTGCCTATATTTCTGAAGCTGACTTTTAAATATATATGTACAGTTCTATGTTTTGGCAATACTTTTTTTGACAGTACAAATATTATAACATTTATTATTATGATTATTATTATTTAAGATTTATGACTATGGTATTATAAAAGCTATGGGTGAGGTACTATACCTGCACTTTAATATTTGGGTCTTTCTCCCAATAAGGGAAGATGTTGGTAAAGGTGAGTGGCTCTGCACCAAGCAGGATCAGGTAGGCCTGAGGAGGCCGTCTGGAGTTCTTCTCTGAAAAACAAACACAAGTCAGTCAATATACACAGCAAAGCAATTAAATATGCACAAAGCGGTAGGTTTACACTCTTTCCTTCGATTATGCTTAAATGTCAAAAAAATATCTATCTATCTATCTATCTATAAAATCGAAATAATTATCTAAAATAATTAATAACTTTAATTAAATAAATTTGGCTGAAATTACCCACAAAGGACAATATAAAGCCATTATTGTGTTATCTTAAGAAAGTTTTTTCCCCCTCATTTTCTTTTTAAATTTTAATAACATTTTTGGTTGAACCATCCCTTTAATTAGTTTTATTTAATAATATGGATGTTTTTAAATTAATATATAAATATGAAAAATGAAAAAAGAAACATTGAAATTATACTAAATTTTTTAAATAAGAAACTAAAACTGCCAGTAGGTGCAGGTAAATGCAGGGATGGGTATTTGAAAATTTTAAATACCTTTTTGCATTTTAATACATTTAATCTAAGTATTTTTGTATTTTCAATATACATAAGGTACTTTTAAGATTTTCAACGGTCGCTTTGTCGCGTCCAGTATAGATAGACTTTATCTGTTGCTGTCGCATCCGGGTGTAATAGAGGCAGAAATCTCAGTGTATTTGTCTGTTTGCATTTTTATTATGTCAAGAACCATTCATCTAATCAACTTCATGCATGGCAGGTGAGCATTGCTGCAGGTTGATTTTCGGCGGATGTGCTGTGCTTGTGCAGCCGCGGTGGTCTTCATTTCGTAGGGTGAAACGTCTCTCTCACTCCGCAGCAGAGTCTGTGAGAAGCAACAACTTCCGCGCGCTCTGATACCAGAAACATAACATAGGCTAGCATATAAAATAAAAATAATAAAAAAAATAACTGGAGAGTTTCAAAGTGGCTTAAGCTATTTTGTGTAAACTTTTTCCCCTATAGCCTATCACATGCCAAACTAATAACATTGTAAGCATTACATCTTTAATTGCTGCTTTCTGCTGTGAAAATTTTGTTTGTGATGAAAATAACAGTATATTTTTGTCAGTTTTTTTTTATCTGAACAGATCGATTAACTTCAAGATTTCAAAATCAGAGGCATGCTGATAACATATAGCATGCTGATAACATAATAATGTGTGAATGTTGCATTTCTCTCGTCGGAGAGAGCCAGCACTGTGAATATAATCAAAACAACAGTCGTATATAAACCGGTTCAGCAAGTGAAAGCCTCTGTCCATATGAAAGAGCAATTCACACTTTTATCTCGACCCCCACATCCATGAATAACTCCCCAAAACCCAACCCCCTCCAGCCGAACAGAATTCGGTCTGTGTTTTGGCTCTGAGGAACGGTGTATTACTGGGCTGAAACATGCTTTCACTCAGAAGTAGGCTACTCTTTGTATTCATAATTTTCTCGCAGCCCATATTATTATTTTCACAAGACCATAATGATAATAACGAATCATCAATTAATAATTAATCATTATTTTACGAAAATCATTGTTATTTGTGATCGTGGATGTTTGATGGAGGCTTTAAGACCAAGCGGAATCCCCTGTTCCCGCCTCACAGCGCACGGGTCTCGAGGCTTCACTGTCTGTGGTTTGACTTTACTGAATCAGATTGAGGCGAATACAACTTATTGATCATGAGCCCAGGGCCAGCGCAAGCTCAAATGCCGCTATAGGCAGAGCACGATTGTGCCGCCCCCTCACATTCACAATTAGGGATCCTTAAGATGCATGTAAAAAAAATTTTTTAATCTATGAAATTACACTAAAATAAAAACGTGCAAGCATGTTTTCAGAGTTTTTAATTTTTTCATTCTGCAAAAAGGTGAAAAGGGTAGCCTACACAATGCAACAGCTAAGTATAAATTCTGTTTTATAGGCTAATAGATAGCCTAGTGTACAGAATAAAACTAAACATGTGCACTCAACTTTTTAGCTCACAAAACTGGAGTTTTCGATTGTTTTCTTGACTGATACACACATTCACACACCTTCATTTCAGAAGCATGCGCGTCGGGCTTTCGCAGCGGCAAACGCTTTGATTGCGTCCTCGAGTTTAACTTGTACTTCGGAGATCATTTTTATCAGTTTAAGCTTTGAGAAACTGCGTTCTCCATAGCTCACAGTGACAGTGAGAGTGAGAAGCACTCTCAATGCTACAAAAACATTTGGAAAATTGTTTTCCATCCCTTTTTCACAGATGAATTTAAGCGCATCCAGTGGTTTAGATCCAGCAACCAGGCATCTGCCCAAAGCAGTCAGCTCTTCAAACAATTCATGCCCATCAACATCTCGCGAGTCTCTGCGATTGTAACTCCTGTGTTATACTTTCCGCATGAGCAATCCGGATGCAGACTCGGCCAGCGCGGACGCAGACTTCTTCAATTTATACTTCTGAATGCGCAGGCTAATGGTCCGCTCTGCAATTGCCCATAATTATTGCACATCTGACTGTCTTTATATTATTTTACTCACGGATTGCACAGGTTCGAGTAGCAATGAGCTTCTTCACTATGCCTGCACATGTGCAATTTTGCTTTTGAAGCCTACTGACCACACGCACCTGTCCGCGCGGTCGTCTGCTCATGAGCCTCGGCACACACTCTCCAATGACGATAAGGATTGTTACATAGTGTATGGTGTTTCCATTTATCTGAACTTCTTCAAGTGAGTTGCGGGGCAAAAAAAAAAAAAAAAAAAAACAGCACTTCTCCTTCAATACTGAAACTGCGACTATTCACAGTTTGTACATGTTCATTCGCTGGCATTTTTTGAATTTCTTTTTTTTTTCCCATAAAAAACTAATGTGTTCATTCTGATGCGCAATTTTACCTTAAAGGCAATTTACCTAATGGCTGTTGATGACTATTTGAATTGAATTCTGCCAAAGTGCACGCTTGTATGTGTTCGTTAAATGCTTATGCCAGTGCTCATGTCTGAAAATAATATATGAAGAAAAAAAAAATCACATAAAAACATTAGGATATAGCTTATATTTCATTAGTAGCATAATTTTTTTTTAATTGATGTAAATAATAAAATTTTAGAAAATTAAAAAAAAAAAAAAATTTTATTCAGCATGTGGTTCGGGCCTCATTTGAATTCGTCACGGGCTACGGGTAGAGAACCACTGCTTATTTTCAAACATTTTTAAATCGTCCACAGCGGAGTTTTGCGGGAGGCTGATCTGCGCCAGATCGCGTGAAGTGAATGTAATGAACAAAGTCATTGTCAGATGCAATGAAAAAAAAAAAAAAAAACATGGATAACCTAGATTAGTCCCAGGCTCTGTTCTGAAGTAAAATAATTATAATTACTGTTAACCATGGGTAGGCTAACACATTTTTTAACACATTTTAACGGATTAATCGCCTATTTTCATTTGCTGAATGTTTTCTTTATTTTTTAAACACGCTAAAAATTAAATAAAGTTTGTCAGAGGAAAAAAAATATGAGTCGTGTTTAGGTTTCTTTTTAACGGATCAATCACCTATTTTCGTTTGCTGCATGTTTTTTTTAAACACGCTAAAAAATAAATCAGAAAAAAATCGGAAAAAAATAGGCTATAAGAAAATATTTTACAACAAATCCTTTAAATTTAACAAATTTATCAGAACAAAACAATAATTAAAAATATATAATTCTAATGGATAAATATAATTGCAGTATATAATCATGTAATAAAACAAACAAAAAAAAAAAAATAATAATAATTTAAAGCTAAGCATAAGGTAAGGTTTGGCTTTCTCAATCGGGAGAAATCAAACGTTTCCATATTTGTGATGTTGCCCATTTGAAGCTTAACTATTATTCATGAGGTAAATAGGCTGTGTGCGTTTCAGTATCGAGCAAAAAAAAAAAATCATAATTAACAATGTCAAAGTGCTCACGCCGAATGTCTGGTGAACGACTGCTGTTTCCAGTGAATATGTGCGCGAGGCACCAGCACGCTCAAACAGCTGAAACAAATAATACTTAATTTTTGGTCACACATAAGGCATAATTCAAAAATGCTGGTAGTTTGAAAAATCAAGAATAATAACAGACTTAATACTAATTATTGCTAAATGCTGGACCGTTCCCATTTCGCTCTGCATATGGAACCTGAAGATTTTTTTAAACCAAGAATGAACCGAAATGAAAATGAAATTAAAACATTTAGCTTATATATATATATATATATATATATATATATATATATATAGGCCTTATATTTATTTACTGTTTAATAAAAATAGCATGCATATGATCCTTTGTGTTAAGGTCTTCTTTTAATTTTTGTTTAGTAGACTGTAGCCTAAGACTATCCTACATTTTAAAAATTAACAAATTGTAAAAAAAAATATGTTTTTTTTTTAAATGTTACAATGTTATATCATAATGTTATTGTTGTTTTACTTCCTTCTTTTATCTCATTTTACAGTTACATTCATTTCGCAATCCGTCCCTTTGCGCCACCTGTCGGTAGTTTCGCGAATGATTTTAACACGCGACTGAATTACAGTTACCACCGCGGCGGTACACACGGCGGTAAGCCCCAGATAAGATGGCCACCTACTGTGTATATATATATACACACACACACACACACATTCATATATACAGAACATACAGAATATATATATTAGGGCTGCACGATTAATCACATGCGATTGTCATGCGTGTCTCATCAGTTAAGCTGGTTCTGTGATAAGTGTAAATGTCCATCACCTGCACTTAATATACAGAGCCGTAGTTTGCTGACAAGCTACGCAATATCGCGTTCACAACCGCATGCGTTTCATCTGCGATTATGAATGCGTTATTGCATAGCTTGTCAAAAAAATTAAATAAATAAATAAATCCCATTAACCTCTGCATCCTTTAATCCTCTTTCTTCTCTTGCCTCACCTGACAAGAAGTAACATTAAAAAGATATGTGCAAACCATGTTTTCCATAAATTACATTTATACATCCCATATATTTTTATTTCCAACATATTTTACATATTAAAATGTTCATGTGTAAGATTCATATTAAAACTCATATGTTTTCTCATTTTTTTCCAAACCGGACAAACGCCAGTCTCCCTTTTTTGCAGAATGCGATATATCCTCTCAACCAATCACAGCGCACCATTCCAAGCACTAGTCTAGACAGTAATGGCGGTGCTTTGAATACACTCGGTATCCTAGTTTGCCTCATATACTTGGTACTTTGTGATCAACAAACAAGGGCTGCACGATAAATTGCATGTGATTGTCATGCGCATCTCGTCAGTAAAGCTGATTCTGTTATTAATAGTACCAGTAAATCTCCATCACGCGTTTTCAGATAGAAATTATTCAGATGCATTTAATATACAGAGCCATAGATCACTCACAAGCTGCGCTATATCGTGTTCATTAGATGAATCACATTCAATTATGAACGCCATACTGCGTAGCTTGTCAGTTTTTTCATTAATGCCATTTATGTTATTGATACAGCGTATAGCACTAGTCAACTAAATGAATGTAACATGGCAAAGATGTTGAGTGTAATATAAATGCCATTTTTGAATTTCTGTGGTCTAATGTGATGTTGTTCATGTTCTTGTTCATGATTAAATTTTATTTTATTGCTGTAATTAATTGATAGCCTTAACAAGATGACCCGCTGAATTCATTTTGGAAGTGATGACTGATGAATCTATTTTTAGTCCAGTGCCTGTACCGTATTTTTCAGACTATAAGTTGCACCTAAGTATAAGTCGCATCAGTCCAAAAATACGCCATGACAAGGAAAAAAACATATATAAGTCGCACTGGACTATAAGTCGCATTTATTTAGAACCAAGAATCAAGAGAAAACATTATCGTCTACAGCCGCGAGAGGGCACTCTATGCTGCACAGTTGTAGACTACAGGAGTACTGAGCAGTATAGAGCGCCCTCTCGCGGCTGTAGACGATAATGTTTTCTCTTGGTTCATGTCAAATTAATTTTGATAAATAAGTCGCACCTGACTATAAATCGCAGGACCAGCCAAACTATGAAAAAAAGTGGCACTTACAGTCTGGAAAATACGGTATATAAGATCAGTATTGACCAAGTTCAGAGGCTGTCTTATGTGGATCAACTTACTATTTTGTTTATTTTCATCAGTAAAATAACTTTCATATTGATTCAATGGATTTATTGCATTTTGAGAAAAAAAGTATAATAAAACCTGAATTAAAATGTCTTAATGTTATTATAACCTAAATATGCTATGTGAAAGTTTGAAACAGAAAATATTGGTTTTCATTTTGCCACTTTCTTAGTAAAGAAAGCATTTTTACTCAAAAATAATCTAAATGGATTTATTCGAACCAAACTCTTAATAAATTACTTTATGTATGGGTATATCCTAACCTTGGCAGTACTGTAGTGTTGTCTCCATGGCACACTTCCTCTCATTGTCCCAGCGGATCTTAGCCGAGCCAGTACATTCTGTATCTTCTGGCTGCTGTCCTTGCCACAGGTACACTTCCATCCTGTTATCCACCAAGAACAGGGCTACAGAGAACAAGAAAGATAGAGAAACAATATAAACTTTTGACACTGTATAATGTGAAACACATGATACAATATCAATATCAATTCACATTATAAGAACCCATGATTACAGTCACATGTAATGAAATTATATACCAGGCTGAGGGGCTGAATACAAGCTCTCCTGCAGGAACGGCATGGCCATGACAGTTCCTATCACCTGGGCGGGCCCAAACAGTTCCTCTGCCTGAAAAGTCCCACCGCTGGCACTCAGACGGAAAAGACATGGTGTGAAATTATACTTCCCTGGATCTACAAGCAAACAGAGAATTTTATATTTGTAAACATAAATGAATCAGATCAAAATCACACAAGCTCATGGGCTCCGCTTCAAAACGTAGTAGGCTGCCTACACTGCCAGCATGTTAAGGCATCACAGCCACAAAAAAATTGCACAGTGTTGCTTATTGGTGCACAATAGAGTGCTTAAAATACGCTTCTTAGGTTTCATTTCAGATACAGCCTTCCTCTGTCAGCAGTAGATGGCTCACTAGATTAGGAACAAAGCCATGGCATTGAAAATGTATGCTATAATAACAATTTAACATCAAGAACAAAGAAACAGATTGTTTGTACCTTGCAGCATGCAGTCATAGGCTTTCCTGTCCTGCTTGCCAAGAGCATCCCAGAATTCCTTGGGCTCAGTTCCTTCCTCTATTTCATGCACTTTCAAACTGCTGTTACTGTTCAAACCCAGCTCACAAGGACAACTGTAATATGCATTTATACACAAATCACCATAAGGTTATAATTTCTGTAAAGAAATTAGAGCTGTTATGGTGATTTACTACTAATCATGGGACCGGCTTTACTGACGAGATGCACATGACAATAGCATACGATTAATTGCACAGCCTTCAAAGAAAGTGTGTGTCTGTATGGATAAATCTGCTCACGTTTGAGTGAGGCGCTCCACTGTCCTCTTGCCCACTTTTCGGGCACCTGGATGAGACTTACAGCCGTGCCACAGGTAGAGCTGTCCCTTCTGTACCCCCAGCAGTAGCAAACTAGCACGAGAGCGCAGACTGGCACAACAGCACTCTACTTCAACCAGCAAGCCTTCCATCTCTGTCTCTCCACGCACACAGAATAAACGCCAGTCTCCTGACAGGAAAACCACATTAAAATCACACATACACATGCAATTGTTTTAATTATAAAAGAGGTCTGGTGAATTTTGCTGATTGTTGTCTTCAGTTATTACCCGTGTTTTTGGAGCTATCATCCCTGGAGCCCCGGTGGATGACTAGCCCTCCCTGGAATAGTTGGAGGAAGCAGGGTGGTTCTTTTCCCTGTGTGACCAGCACTTGCACCCCCCTGTGGTTGCCCAGCTCTACCGTCATAAGGGCAGATGTGCCACGCCCACTGACACTAGAGTGATGTCCCTGCCAAAAGAAACATGCTGTGCGTTCCCTGCCTGGGCCAGCTGTACTCATTTCACCAGGCTTTTGTCTCTTACCCACTGTGAACACATACAATAAAATATTTATCACTTTATTCAGCCATTTTCACAGTTGATACATTTGCTGAGTCCAAAATGAATGTGATTATCAACTTTACCTAGCTGGTCTGTTTTCATCATAAAAAATCAAAATGATATGCATATATATATATATAAAAATCACAAAGGAAAAAAAACAAAAACAATGAACTGTTAAATATTAAAGTAAGTCTATTATGTTCACCAAGGCAGTATTAATTATTGCCTTAAATATAGTAAAACGGCAATTAAGTACCATGCCTTACTCACCAACATTAGTGACAGAGTATTTCCAGCGAATGACATAGGTATCCCCTTCATGCAGTTGACCCACGCTCTCTGCCGGTATCTCGAAGTCATCAAACTCACGTATGTGCCATGCATCCACAGCTAAGGTGGCCAGCTCAGCCTGCCGCCCATCCTCAGACAGGACCAATCCATAACCTCTCTGCACATCCACACCCTCCAGCACCATCTTCACAGGGCCTGGGGCTCCTGCCAACATCTCTATAACATCACACGGCTTCAGCTCTGAGTCACTGGTGGGAAGGAGCTGACTGACTGGACTCTGGAGGAAAAATTGAGAAATTTTACATAGCAAGACACTCGAAAAGGTTTCCAACCTTCTTCTGTCCTATGTGTTACCTTCACTTCCTCCACCACTGGTTCATCCTTGGGGGGCTTCCTCTCTGCCCAGTCTAAAAACTTCTCTTTGAACAGAGCAGTTTCATTGTGTTCTGATAGCCGGCCAAACAGGGCCCAGCTCGGCCTGCCCTCACTTTTTCTGCTCACAAACAATGACACAAAAAAGAAAGAAAAGGAGTATGATTCTCATGAGAGTTGGTTCAAGTAACAGTTATTGAAAAACACAAAACAAAATAAAAACAATACTTCACCAGTAATATGCTATAATCAAGTTAAACCACTTGGTGACAGTATTGTGATATTGTTATATATCAGTCTGTTTGAGAGGAAGTTACATTTGTCCTGGTTTCATGGCTGTACTTTAGAGTTTTTGAGAGCTTAATTCAACCACTCTTCTGAAGCTCAGGACATCACATACAAATTCATTATCCGTTAAGATGGGTCCTACAAGAGAGAACAACGCCAACAGAGAACATAGTCAGTGGAGAGGTCACTCACTTAGGGGTGTCTTTATTAGCTGAGGAGGGGTCAAGAGGGTTGACCCTGCAAGTGCTGTAGTCATATGCTCCACTCCAGATCTGTTTGCCCAACTGTACTGCCACCTTCCTGTCACTCAAAGAAACATCCTTTCCTGTCCAGACATACACCTCGCTACCAAAGTCAAACACAAGCACCTGCCACATATACACCGAGTTAAGTTAGTAATATAATGGGATCAAGTACAAGACACAAAAACATGCACACATTGAACATTCACAATAAGAGCCTATAAATGTCACACCTCTTTAGAGTTAAGGAGAGATACAGTAGGGATGGATGCGCAGGCCTCCTCATAAGGAATCAGCTTATCTTCCACAAGCCTGTAGACACAGTTTGATTCCACTACAGCATTTTCATACAGTTCATCTTCCTCTGGCTCCCCTGCACCTGGTAAAACACACACAAAGAAACATGTTTATATTAAAAAAAAATAAATAAATAAAAAAAAAACAAAAAAAAACTGACAAATATCTACAAATTGAAACTGGAGAAGCTTAAAATGAACTTGATGAGGACAAACTGAACTTGATTATGCGATATGAGTGAATTCTGGCCCTAGAGTCAATGGTATGCTTATACACAATAATGAATGAGTGTTTACAGTGAGTGAAATATTGTCATTTAAACACTGGTGCTCATTATACAAGGCCTGGCAGGTTATGTTCCTGTACCTCTGTAATCAACCTTTCCTCCCAGCAGACTCCAGAACTCTTTGGCTGAACGGTTGTCTGTGTTGATTCCCTCCTCCAGCACAGTGACCTGGGGAGCTTTGCAACCCAGATCTCTCTTTGTCTGGACGTACTGAGCCATCTCTGAGCCCTGACAAACACACATAAAAAACAACTTTAAATATGAGCACAATTTGCAATTCAACCTTATTTTTGACCACTTCTTTTTTATGGTTTATGTTTTTTTTATGTACAGGTGCATCTCAATATATTGGAATGTCATGGAAAAGTTCATTTATTTCAGCAATTTAACTCAAATTGTGAAACTTGTGTATTAAATATATTCAATGCACACAGACTGAAGTAGTTTAAGTCTTTGGTTCTTTTAATTGTGCTGATTTTGGCTCACATTTAACTAAAACCCACCAATTCATCTCAACAAATTAGAATACTTCATAAGACCAAAAAAATAAAAAAATAATACAAAAAATGAATACAACTTTTTTTTAGGTGAACTGTTGGCCTTCTGGAAAGTATGTTCATTTACTGTACATGTACTCGATACTTGGTAGGGGCTCCTTTTGCTTTAATTACTGCCTCAATTCGGCGTGGCATGGAGGTGATCAGTTTGTGGCACTGCTGAGGTGGTATGGAAGCCCAGGGTTCTTTGACAGTGGCCTTCAGCTCATCTGCATTTTTTGGTCTGTTGTTTCTCATTTTCCTCTTGACAATACCCCATTGATTCTCTATGGAATTCAGGTCTGGTTAGTTTCCTGGCCAGTCAAGCACACCAACACCATGGTCATTTAACCAACTTTTGGCAGTGTGGGCAGGTGCCAAATCCTGCTGGAAAATGAAATCAGCATCTTCAAAAAGCTGGTCAGCAGATGGAAGCATGAAGTGCTCTAAAATTTCTTGGTAAACGGGAGCAGTGACTTTGGTTTTCAAAAAACACAATGGACCAACACCAGCAGATGACATTGCATCCAAAATCATCACAGGCTGTTGACACTTAATACTGTACTTCAAGCAACTTGGGCTATGAGCTTCTCCACCCTTCCTCCAGACTCTAGGACCTTGGTTTCCAAATGAAATACAAAACTCGTCTGAAAAGAGGACTATTGGACCACTGGGCAACGATCCAGTTCTTCTCCTTAGCCCAGGTAAGACGCCTCTGACGTTTTCTGTGATTCAGGAGTGGCTTAACAAGAGGAATACGACAACTGTACAACAATCTGTATGCCTTGACCCCAGCCTCAGTCCATTCCTTGTGAAGTTCACTCAAATTCTTGAATCGATTTTGCTTGATAGTCCTCATAAGGCTGTGGTTCTCTCAGTTGGTTGTGCATCTTTTTCTTCCACACTTTTTCCTTTCACTCAACTTTCTGTTAACATGCTGGGATACAGCACTCTCTGAACAGCCAGCTTCTTTGGCAATGAATGTTTGTGGCTTACCCTCCTTGTGAAGGGTGTCAATGATTGTCTTTTGGACAATTGTCAGATCAGCAGTCTTCCCCATGATTGTGTAGCCTAGTGAAACAAACTGACTACGTTTACATGCTGTTAAAATTCGGGTTATGGTCGGGTTAAGGTCACTATTTGGGTTTCTGAAACATTCGGGATAACCCGTTTACATGCGTGAGCAGAGAGAGTTACTCCTGTATTCATGGAATGTGTAATCAGTCGCCAATACCGATGTAAACGGCGACGCACGGTTAGCGTCTGGTCGTACGGACAACAAGACGCAATATGCGTCATTTCCGATTCTTCTTCCAGTATCCAAAGACAACAACAGCAGCAGCAGGCGGATAATGAATAGTTTGGGGCAGATAGCGATAGTCTTTGTTTGCGTTTTGGCGCTGGTACTGATCCACCAGCAGCACTTGACACTACTGTGCCTCTATACTGCACGCAGGGTCTCTACTCAAAAGACTAAGATTCCTTGCGAATAGAACATGTGCAGAACACACATTTTGATGGGGATATGCCGAAACGCGTTTACAAGACCAAATATTCAGGTTAGAAAAGGGGTACCCCCCAGGTATAATATCCCGGTTTTTAAAAACCGGGATATGAGCATATCCGGGTTTTTGCCGGTGTTTACATGGCCGTGCGCTACCGGGTTATTGCTAATATCCCGGTTTTGAACGGGTTATTGGCTGCATGTAAACGCAGTCACTGAGAGACCATTTTGAAGGCTTTTTGGACCTTTGCAGGTGTTTTGAGTTTATTGAGTTGATTAGCTGATTGGCATATCACCATATTCTAATTTGATGAGATAATGATTTGTTTTTGTTAAATGTGAGCCAAAATCATCACAATTAAAAGGACTAAAGATTTAAATACAGTGTTTGTTAATTAAAACAAGTAAAAACAATATTCGGTAAATTAATTAAAATCAAATATAAATATAAGATGAAAAACAAATAAAACTGAAACTTAAAAAAAAATACAAAAAAAAAAAAAATGTATGCTTTCTACCAGGGTTTAAAACCCTGCCCACACCACTTTTGCAGTGTTAACCCAACACTGCAGTGCCACCAGAAATATGTAAATAAAAATGTTAATTGGTGTTCAGAAACGTACAGTGTGAGACTTCATCTAATGAAAACCCAGGATAAACCCGGGTAAAGTGTGAAAAGTGTGAAACATGTAAAAAGCCCTGTAATAAATAAACCGAAGCACTAAAATTTCTTAAAGCTAAAAATAATAAAAAGAAAGCTAAATAAAAAATAAAAACATAAAAGCAAGCAAATATATATATATATATATATATATATATATATTAAAACTAAAATGAAAATAAGATGGAAATAAAAATAAAATAGTAAACTAAAAGTACCTTGGCTTTTTCGATTACATTGGCAAATTCTCCACTCCAGAAGAAGCAGTATTTGGGAGTGATGAGCAGATAGCAGTCACCACTGTTTAGAGAGCGGGCTGTGGGTTCAACCAGACGCACCTGAATATGCCTCCGCCCTGCATGAGAAGTCAAGTATTAAAAGAAGAACATACACATTTAGGATGTAAAAACTTGATTTGAACTGATATTTTGCATGAAAATTGACCACTTTACCTTTAATGTGGATGAGCATAAGCTTGTGGAAAGGCACAGCGCTGTTGTTGGTCACCACCTCAGTGGACTTCACGCTCCTCAGATTGACTTTCTTGAAGTTTTCCTTGCTGGCCAGACCTGCCAGGGCAGCGTCTGCCAAATTTGAGTGCTTGGCCACTGTATACATACAGTAGATACATTTATAATTAAATAAGTGTTTATTTTTGCTACATCACCATTTTAATTGCTACTTCAATAGTGAAGACAGGAATGTGCAACAAATTAAGCAGCATGGTGGCGCTGCTCTGCAAGCGGACCGGGCGTGTATGCTGGTATTTTATATCTATTTTTTTTTTACTAGCTTTATTAGTTTTTCTTTAGTTTTTCTTTAGTTTTATTCAGTTTGTTTTATTAGTCTTTTTGTGATTGTGAGAGCAATATGTTATGGAACTTACTGGCAATGTGCGCAGGACGCTGCGTCTGTAGATAACTTTCACCATGTGCTTGCTAACAACTGGAATGGGTGCCTCTGACTCTCTTCGAATCACTTATACCAGAGATATGTTTCTGTCACTCGGTTATGCAAATCTTTCTTCCACTGTAGATCTGCCTGAAGCTATTAAACTACGGCCAGAGAGATACAGAAGACTGCAGAGGAGAGGCAGATGAGGGGTAGGTAAGACAGCAACTCCGACGGACGAAGAATCGTCCACCTCAACCCTACATGATACTGTGTTAATGTCAGGTCACTTCGTAATAAAATGAAAGAGCTTCAGACTAACATCACAGGCTACTTTGAGTTTCAGGATTTCAGTCTAATGGTGTTCACAGAAACGTCTGGAAACTTCTCTCATCCGCGCTGATAGGCCAGAATCATACGATATGTGATTAACCGATGGTGCACACAATACACATTAAGAGATACAGTCTGTAACGAAAATGCTGAACTTCTATGCGTTAGTGTAAGATGATTTTATCTCCCTAGGGAGTCCGGGAACGTTGTTATTTGTGCTGTGTATATTCCTCCAAGTGGGAATGCAGCAAGAGCTGTTTCCCTCATCACCAACTGTGTCCATCATCAGCTGCAGTGAACTCCAAATGCCCGTTTTTATTTTGGGTGATTTTAATCACTTTAAATTGGAACATTTGCTTCGAGGCTCTGGACAATATGTCAATTGTAAAGAACGTGTCAACAAGATTTTGGACAAATGTTATGGCAACATCAAAAATGCCTTTACTGCCAAACCTGAGCCATTTCTAGCAAACTCGGTCCACAATACCATGAAACTAATTCCAACCTATAAGACTATGCTTAAGCAAAACAAAACACAGATCAAGCCTGTGTGGTCAGAAGACAGTAAAGAAAAACTTAAAAGGATGTTTCGCTTGCACTGACTGGAGCATCCTCCACAGTTCAAACATAGATGATGAGTCAATAACGAGCTTTATCCTTTTTTTGGTTAGAAAATGTGGTGGAAAGTCACGTGACTTGCTCATGAACCTAGTCGCACTTTAGTAGAGCTCCCTTTTTGCTGAGTGTTTCGTTTTATTTTAAGTTTTATTAATTAATAATACTTTACCAGATGGCTCACAATCTGAAACGGCAGGAGTTTAAACGGCTTCTCAGTTTAAAAAGAAATCCAAGCCACCGACCACGGGCGATATGGTGGATAAGATGGTGAACACTGTGGCGCACTTTGAGGACATTCTCAGAACTAAGTTGATAGCGATGTGGAATGTGTTTGTTTCTCACATGTCAGTTGTTCAGTCACTATGCTCTAAATTGGATCTTCTTACAGGGGAGATGAGAGAACAAAAGAAAGTTGTCGCAGATCACGATAGGCGAGTAGCCGCACTCAAGCAACAGGTTGTGGACTTACAGGATCGCAATAGGTGCAGCAATCTGCGTATGGTTGAATTGCCAGAAGGTTACGAAAAGGAATGACCCTGTGGGCTTTTTGAAAAGACTGCTACCAGCATGGCTGCCGTCTCTGGCAGGCAAAGAGATTGAAGTGGAGCAAGCGCATCGCGTGTACACAAGGCTCTCCTCAGAATTGAAGAAATCTTTGAAGAAAGATTGATATAGTGTTAGTTCAAGAATCCCATTTGAAAGAGGAGGATGGATGGAGGATACTTTTTTTTTCTTTTGTCAACCTATCTCTTGAAATTTTTGGATTTTAAAATTGTATTGGGTGCAGATACAAATTCTATAATGTCACATATCCTAGATAGATCTGGACCAAATTAATCACACTCTCAAGCTTTTTATTGACAAACCTCGGCAATGTCTAACCTCATCCTCATTGCTGGATACTTGGCATTTATTAAATCCTTCAGTCTTTCACCTTTTCCTC
The DNA here is from genome assembly GCF_963082965.1 of Carassius carassius. Taxonomy (NCBI): domain Eukaryota; kingdom Metazoa; phylum Chordata; class Actinopteri; order Cypriniformes; family Cyprinidae; genus Carassius; species Carassius carassius. Next base: position 11,753,774 of record NC_081793.1, on the reverse strand, counting down.
TGCTACTCATAAATCCTATTCGTGAATAGACTGTATTTTAATTTCTGCTTTATCTTCAGCTGTTCGTGATGCCAATATCTGTTCCTTATTTTTTCCGGATCATGTTTAAATCAGAAATAAATTTGCTGAGTTCAATGAAATGAACCAAGGTTCTGTGAATGATCTGCGAACACTCTAGTCACCAAAATCTGACTAGAGATGATCAGCGTTATTTCTCAGACAATACACTCAGCAAAATCATGGAGGTTAGGAACTTAATTCATTACTGAGGTCAAGGGCAGAATTCCTTATTCAGAGATCTAGGCAGAATTACTAATTTCAAGGAAGTAGACCAAGGCACCTTTTAGCTTAAAGTTTGCTAATATTTCAGCAGTGAAATCCCAATCTGGGCTCATTATGACAGACCCAAAAGACATTAATATCGCCCTCCACACTTTTTATTCTTCCCTCTATACTTCTACTGATGGTGACCCCTGACTCTTTTGCATCCTTGATTTACCTAGGCTGTGAAATGCAGATTCGGATTACCTGGCAGAACCGATCACTCTTCAGGAGCGTGAGTCAGCAATCCGATTTATAAACAAGGGGAAATCCCCAGGCATAGATAATATTCCAATTGAATTGTGTACTACTTTTTGGTCGGATTTATGTTAGATATGAGATATTTTTCAGTAACTCAATAATCATTTCACCCTTCTATTAATATAGCTGTTATTTTTCTTTTGTTAAAGATCCGACTTCCTGTTATAGTTACCGGACATTTATTTATTTTTTTTATGGGGACTAATGTTAAATTATATGCTAAAGTACTATCTCGCCGTCTAGAGAAATTTATGAACAGGATATTTAATAATGACCAAAAAAGGATTAATCAAATCTCGCTCAGCTTCTGATAACTTCAACTAATTCAACTAAAAGTTTGTCCTCCCCTTGTGCAGTATTATCTCTAGATGCAAAGAAAGCTTTTGACCAGATAGAATAGAACAATTTATGTGTGGTTCTACAGCATCTGGGTCTAGGATCGAGTTTCATAAATATGATAAAAGTTCTGTATGCCAATCCATCAGCCTCTGTTCTCACAGGTTCTGTTTGCTCTAACCCATTCTTCATACATCGGTACTTGTCAGGGTTGCCCGCTTTCTCCTCTGTTATTTGCCCTATCCTTGGAACCCTTAGCTCAAAGCAGTCAGACAATCTGAAATTATCTCTCCAATAATTATACGGAATACTCAGCATATTTCTTTGTTTGCAGATTTCTTATTGTTTTTGGAGAAGCATTCGCATCCTATTTCTCATGTGTTTAAATTATTTGACCATTTTGGATCTCTCTCTAGGTTAAAAATTAATTTAAGTCATGTCCACTTCCCTTCAATTCTAAAATTGATCCCATTTCCCTTTCTGTATCTATTACATTGGTTCATAACTTTAAGTATTTGGGGATAGATATTTTTCCTTCCCTGGAGGAAATTCTCTTAAAAAAGCTATGATAGTATTCTAGCCAAATATCCACAGATTTGGAAAACTGGCCTCATCTTCCTACTTCTCTTCATGCTCGTATATCGGTGATTAAAATGAATGTTCTCCCACATATAAATTTATTTTTTCCATGATTCCACTTGCTCCACTGGTTGGCTATTGGAAAAAACTTGATGGAAACATCCTTGTATTAAACTGACTAACTAATAACGAAGTTACAAGGAGGTCCTTCTTTTCCCAACTTTAAACTGTATGCTCAAGCCTTTTCCCTCCATGCTTTTTCAGTTTAGTTTGATCATGACGCTTCTGTGTATTGGAGAGCAATTGAGGAATCTACTGTTTATCAGTATAAATTGAAGCATCTTTTGTTTTTTAGGGGTTCTGTTTATTGTAAATCTTGGTTTGGTGCATTATATTGGCCTTACGGGCATATGGGGTGCCTTGGAACTCTCAACTGCCTATTCACCCTTTATGCAAACTAATCCTTCCCTCTGAGGAATCTCCCTCCTCTGCTGCAGTTATCTATCTCTTTCTTCTTGAGCATTTACACAAACCTTTATCTATGACAACTGTTTGGACTAAGGATCTTAATGAGGAGGTGCATGTTTTATTTTCGGATCAGGTATGGGGAATGTTTAAATTGTCTTCTAAAAACCCTAACCACCAAATGATTCATTGGAAATTGCTTCACAGGGTTTACTTGATGTTTTTATATTAATCTGCCATCATCTCCTTCTGGAGTGCAATCTCTGTTCACAAGGATTTTTAGGGACGTTTTTGCATTAAATATTTTTTGGGAGTGCCTCTCTCCTTCACCTTTTTGGACTCTTTCACAAGACCTATCTAATTTGTTGGATACTGAGATATGTTTGACTCCATGCCATTTTTTCATTAATGACTTTTGGGACCTCACCTTGTCCGTCAAACAAAGATGTTTACTGTTAGTTGCTCTCACAGCACCAAAAAAAGTTGCTAGTCAACCACTGGAATCCTCCTCACACAGTGGACAGATGAACCTGGACTGTGTATTTGTTGGACATTATCTTGATGCACTGGTGTCAAAAGTATTCACATTCATTACTCAAGCAGAAGTATAGATACTAGGGTTTAAAAAGACTTTGGTAACACTTTAGAATACTGTTTCTTACTTACTACATTACTAATAAGGAATTATTGAAGAACTAAGAGGTGATTATTCATTAACACTTACAATTAACACATCTTCCTTAGTAGTTAACAGTAGTGAGTTAAGTGTAAGTGTAAGGGAAGTCGTGGCCTAATGGTTAGAGAGTCGGACTCCCAATCGAAAGGTTGTGAGTTCGAGTCCCGGGCCGGCAGGAATTATGGGTGGGGGGAGTGCATGTACAGTTCTCTCTCCACCTTCAATACCACGACTTAGGTGCCCTTGAGCAAGGCATCGAACCCCAAACTGCTCCCCGGGCGCCGCAGCATAAATGGCTGCCCACTGCTCCGGGTGTGTGCTCACAGTGTGTGTGTGTGTGTGTGTATTCACTGCTCTGTGTGTGTGCATTTCGGATGGGTTAAATGAGCACAAATTCTGAGTATGGGTCACCATACTTGGCTGAATGTCACTTCACTTCACTTCACTTAATTAATCAGTATGTAATATAATTTTATGATTATGTTAAGTAACAGTTAGCTAATCAGTAACTAATATATTCTGTGATACCTCCTGAAGAACTACTATTAATTATCTACTAGGTAAGGTTCAAGAAAAATAACTATGAAGTATCTACTAATGAACAGTTATACACAATTACATTGAATTGTGACCCTTTCATATAAATGTTATTAGCAATAGTAGTAGTAGCATGAAAATGCAATATTAATAAATGCAATAAATTTTTTAGTGGTTTTGCCTATGTAGTAAATTGTTTTGTGAGTGTGTTTTGTAAGAAATCAGCTTCCATTAGGAACCCCACCACGACTCCAGTGCCTTGGGATAACTTACCTTAGTTTTTATATTTTATATACAGTACTGTATGTGTGCTTCCTCAGCATATACCACATTATCATTAATTCGATTTTTGTTTGTAAGGCAAAGCCTGAGGAAAAGTGAAAATACAGGTATCCAATTTGTAATTAATAAAGAATTATCAAATAATTATGCAGCACTTATTTTGAACCTGAAACATTAGGCCTATTCTAAAGTGAAAATATTGGGAACCCATTAGTAATTAATAAAGAATTATCAGATAATTCCTGAAGAATTACTTAGAATCTGAAACAGTATTCTAAAGTGAAAACATAGGGAACCCATTAGTAATTAATAATTAATTATCAGATAATTCTGCAGGACTTATTTTGAACCTGAAACATTAGGCCTATTCTAAAGTGTAAATGTTGAGAACCCATTAGTAATTAATAAAGAATTATTCAGCTGCAACGTGATCTCATGAGAAAACGTGTGTATTTTTATGTTAAATGTGGTTCTACCACACATACATTTACTTACGTTTCCATGCACATAAAAACGTACAACCTTAACGTATTTTTAGCAGTAAAACGTAAAAATACTTACGTGTTTAGCAGCTAAAAAAAATGTAAATAATCTAACGTAAAGTGTGAATGTATATGAATTCCCATGTATTAATATTAAAATCGTGGCTTTAATGATTTAAATCTGTTGTATTTGTCATATTAATACATGTTTTTAGTGAATTTATTGAAAGCAGTTTACTCATCTACTTAATAGGAAATAACATTTCTGTGCATGCTGCAAACTCGTTTTGGGGACTACATAATGTTAAACGAGAAATATTTTGCTGTGCTATTTTCTCCTATCCAATGACTGGCATTACAACCATAGATACACAAAAGCACAGCATAAAATTACAAATCACATCCATTTTATTTGTTTGCTGTATTCCATAGCTTTAGAATCCAGATGTTTGCAAAGACCATATCCAAATTCAGCCCTTTATCAATCGATCTTCATCTTCATTCTCAGCAACAGCGACCGTCACAGTCAAAGCCCGCACTAGTAATGATATGATTCGAATTTGAAAATAGCGCCAGTGCGCCACCCTCGAGAAACGTTACGACATGGTTTACGGCACTGATATCGAACTCTCATTGGTTCTCACCTTATTCGTCACAGATTGCGACATGCCGTTTTTCAGTTGATAGACATTTGAAATCAGTACTGCGCCAGTGCGCCTTCACGGAGAGAAGATTCATAATTTCACTGATTAATAAATTAAATTCTGCTCTGTACCTTATAAACATACATAAATGCTCATTTTAATATACCTGCCATACATTGTCAATTTGTATATTGTCAATCCTTACCCACCTATTTGTATTTTTTTGTATTTTTTATTCCTTATTGTGTTTTTTGTTCTGTCGCTGTTATGTTGCACTGCGGAGCTCTGTCACGAAAACAAATTCCTCGTATGTGTGAACATACCTGGCAATAAAGCTCATTCTGATTCTGATTCTGATTCTGAAAAACTATTACCTCCAGAGAGGACTGTGACTGGAACTCATTATCATTTGAACTACTTTTGGTACCACTTTTGATATTTTCGCAAAGAATAAATGATTAATGTTACGTTTGTTTGTCTGTTATTTGTTTATTTATAACAGTAACGTTATGAAGGTGAAGGTGAAGGTGAAGTGACATTCGGCCAAGTATGGTGACCCATACTCAGAATTTGTGCTCTGCATTTAACCCATCCGAAGTGCACACACACAGAGCAGTGAACACACACACACACACTGTGAGCACACACCCGGAGCAGTGGGCAGCCATTTATGCTGCGGCGCCCGGGGAGCAGTTGGGGGTTCGATGCCTTGCTCAAGGGCACCTAAGTCGTGGTATTGAAGGTGGAGAGAGAACTGTACATGCACTCCCCCCACCCACAATTCCTGCCAGCCCGGGACTCGAACCCACAACCCTTCGATTGGGAGTCCGATTCTCTAACCACCAGGCCACGACTTCCCCTTTTTTTTTTTTTTTTTTTTGTAGTAGTTGTATGTAGTTTTAAGAAATGGTTATGGGTAGGTTTAGGGGTAGGTGTAGGATTAACGTTAGTGGCTCAAAATAACGTTTTAATGTTATTTTTACTAAAATTGTGTTTTATGTTTTACTCTTTAAACATTCTGTATAAAATGGGTAGGTTTAGGTTCGGGTGGGGTTTAGGGATCTTACATTTATAAAAAAAAAATTATAAAAAGGGAAAATATAAATAGAAAAAATAATAATCCGATACGCATTGAAAAGCAGCTTCATGAGCTTCTTTGGATAACTGACTGGTCAGAGAAAATGTTCTATCTGTACGTATTTGAGGTTGTTTTTACGTAAATTTAGTTCCTAAATTTCTCATCCTGAGAATACGTAAACGACACTGTAAATACATAAAGGCACATACGTATTGGACAGTTTTAATTTACATCTAAATATGTACGTTTTGATTGTGAGATCAGGCTGAATTATTAGATAATTCCTCAATAATTACTTAGAATCTGAAACAGTATTCTAAAGTGAAAACATAGGGAACCCATTAGTAATTAATAAAGAATTATCAGATAATTTTGCAGGACTTACAGAATTCTAAAGTGAACCTATTAGTAAATAATAATAAAATACATCATTTTGACTAAGAACAACCTATAAAAGTAATCATAAACTTTGTAAAATACTCTGATCTGTTTATTTCAGATGAGAAAATTTCTTAATACAGCATATTTTATTCCATTTTAACATGTATACTGCCCACATTTTAACTAATTTAACAAACATTTCATAATCAAAAGCTAAACATTTAGAAGCAAACAAAATGCATATTTCATTTCCATTATAGGCTAATAAGTGGACTTTAACAAAGTTGCTACTGTAGTAGTACTTTGTACTTGTCCTTTTACTCAAGTAATTTTGAAAATGAATAGACCTACTTATAATTTTACTGGAGTAATATTTTATTGAGGGATCTGTACTTTTACTCAAGTACTTGATTTGTGGGACACAGCCTGATTAATATAGTGTTTTTTTTTTGCGTATAACTGTTCAGTAGTAGTTATTTCATAGTTATTTTTCTTGAACCTTAACTAGTAGATAATTAATAGTAGTTCTTCAGGAGGTATCACAGAATATATTAGTTACTGATAAGCTAACTGTTACTTAACACAATCATAAAATTATATTACATACTGATTAATTAACACATCTTTCTTAGTAGTTAACAGTAGTGAGTTAAGTGTTAATGAATAATCACCTCTTAGTTCAATAATTCCTTATTAGTAATGTAGTAAGTAAGAAACAGTATTCTAAAGTGTTACCAAGACTTTTGTAGAAGTTGAAGTATAAACTCAAGCTTTTTACTTAAATAAAAGTGTAAAAGTACTGGTTTCAAAACTACTTAAAGTATAAAAGTAATGTAAGGGGGGAAAAAAATCCATTAAAAACAAAAGCTTAGGCCATGCCACAGGGGCCTATTGTGCACAACCCCACCTTCTCAAAAAAACATTTTTCTAAAGGCCATAGGTCATAATGACTATAATGTTATATTAAAATGTTCATGTTGAAAATGTTGTTCATGTTGGGATGCACTAGGCTACCTGTTTCAGCCGCATATATGCCCATTGAAAATGAACGCACTCTAGTACAATGCAAATACATTAAAGAACTAGAGATGTGATGACTAATTGCCTATAAGTATTGTAATGTAATGTAATGCAAAATGTCTAACTTCACAGGCATGTCATCAATAACCTTTAAATGGAATGTAAATTTACATCCAAGCTTAGCTGCAGAAATCTGCGAGGGCAATGGACAAGAAAATCGGTGTACCCAGGGCAGGCTTAGTAACAATTACCCTTGTATGGTTGTCTATTTACAATAGACATTAGTGCTGTCAAAATGAAAAATAATTAAGTGATTAATCAAAAAATAAAAAATAACTCTTAATCCTGATACCTTCTTGATTGATAGCTTCCTGTATTCGCTACATACGTCTGCTATGTCCAGTGTTCGGGGGGTAACGAGTTACAAAGTTGGTATAGCCTACTTATCACAACGTTGTCAATCGCGTTGCCAATCACAAACACTAATTTATTAAAACATCTCGCTACCGAACTACCTACTGTAGCTTAATTTGCGGAGGAAGAAGAGAAAGCACCCATTTGGTAAATGAGCCAGTGAGAAATAATAACTTTTAAGTAGGGTCCGGTGCCATTTCGATACTTTTAAAATGGTACCAGTGCCTGAACCGATACTTAAAAAAAAACTATTGATAACATTAAAGAACATTAAAAATATTTAAAATAATTCCATAGCTTTCACCTTGGATGCTCTCATTTTCCAAGTTGTGCTTTCCTTACATTTATTAAGGCTAATAAATGTATTTCACAATCTGGGTCATTATTTAATACAAAACCACACATAATGTTTATATCTCTGTCAATCTCTCTGATATTTAGTTAAAATGAGTGCTGTCTGTCACTGTCTTTAATCAGTCCTGTGAATTACTGTATGCTCATTCTTTATAAAGTAGCAACAATGTCGTTTGTAAAGTACAGTACTATGCAAAAGTCTTAGGCACATTAGTATTTTCACCAGTTATTTATATCTTTTGCTGTAGTGTGTCAGAAGCAAATATCAGTTTGCCATTAATTTGAATAATAATCTAGTGCGATTTTGAATGCACAAGCAGTCTGACAACGGCAAAATGAATGTTTGGAAATGTAAACTGATATTTTCTACTGACACACTTCAGCAAAATATATAAATAACTGGCCGAACACCATTCTTTTGGGTGACAATACTAACGTGACTAAGACTTTTGCACAGTAGTGTATGTATAAAGTACGTATGATTAAATTAAGTATATTTAAATAAGTACAATTGAAGTATGCGTTCGTTCATATGTTAGTGTTAAGGGCTAAATTGTCGCTGGAGGAAACAGCTGTGGTGTGATGAGCGGTGACAAGCGAAAACTTTACAGTAGAGAGAATGCAGCCTTTGTGGTAACAGAGTGGAAGTGCTGCCAGGCAGCAGTGATGTCTGCATGAGGAGGTGAGGAGTCAAAGCTGGAAGCAAGTAGTTCCTGGAACGCATGCTGCGACACAGGAGCATGGGTTGCAGAAACATCCAGACGAGGAGTAGGCTTGGGCCTGGTGTAATGAAACTTGCTTGGGACCATCCTTAGTTTGCAACGTAGAAGGGTGTGATCAGTGTCACAATCTGCTGAATGCAGTGATCGGCAGTGTGATACTTCCTTCAAATGGTCACGCTTCACCAAAACACGGTCAAGTTGGTGCCAGTGCTTAGAACGTGGATGATGCCAGGTGACCTTGGAGGAGCTTGAGCCCTGAAAGAATGAGGAGGGGACACAAAGTTTGTGGGTGCTACAAAATTCCAGTAAGCGCTGACCGTTGTCATTCATGTTGCCATATCCATGGTTTCACAGAATGTCAGGCCATGCACTAGAGTTAGCACCCACATCGGGCATTAAAGTCACCAAAGATCATCAAAGGTTCGTTTGAGGGGGTCTTCACAATGGCACTAAGTTGATTGTAGAATGATTCCTTTACATCTAGATCAGAAGTTTGTGTAGGGGCATAAGTGGCTATGATTGTAACTGGGCCACAGTTTGTGTGCAGGTGCAGTAAGGAGAGACGTGAGGAGATGGGCACAGGTTTTTCTACTGAGGACAATAGCTTGTGTTGGATTGCAAAGCCAACACCATGCATTGGTCTGTCACCGTCTGGGTATCCGTTCCAGAATAAAGTATATTTTTTTTCCCGGACAGATCCAACACCGGTCAGCCAGGGTTCACTCAGGGCAGCGATGAAGATGTTAAGTCGGAGTAGTTCTGCGTCAATCAGGACTGATTTACGAGGTGAGACGCAGTCCATGTCAGAACTTACGCCAAGAGAACGCACATTCCAGCATGCAACAGTTGCAGGATGACGACCAGGTCACGCTTGCCATACACGTGAGCCTTGCCGAGCAACGACAGCACTCTTAAGGACAGAGTGCTCCAGAGTTGCCAGTCATGGAGGCTGAATATTAGACATCATAATGGAGAGATAAGATCCTCATAGTAGAGAGCGCCCAGGCAAAATAAGTGAAAGCATGCATGCCCAGGTCAAACTTCCACCTCTGGGCTCAATGCTACAGATTCCAACGGAACACAGGTGTGTGACGGTTGGTGCAGTTATGAGTTGCCCCGCAGTGACCAACTGACTAGGTCTATTGCCCCGTGACCATTGGTGAGGTGCTCTTCTACTCACCGGGCAGCTGAGACAGACCGACTCAGGTGCTGTGATAGCAAACGCGCTCTGATACTCAGCATACCAGCCCCTGCTGCCGGGCTAGCAGGGTAGACTGGGTTTTGTCTGGTCTCTCGCTTTTGACCTGTCTGGCTTGCTAGAAGCTACCAGGGGTACAAGGTCCCTGCCAGCTTAGCTCTCCGGGTCATTGGGACTCACAAGCTGTTCCGCCACGACAAGGCACCAGTCCATGGAACAGATGCCATTCTAAATAATAATAATAGTAATAATAAATAAGAAGAAGAAGAAGAAATAATATCATACAAAAAATGCCATTGGCCTGAGTAAATTTTGACATTATAGAAATGCTGCACGTTGCACTCAGCATCATGCTCACTGCTTAAATCTTGCAATCTGATATTTTAAGAAATATGATACACTCCAGCATTTAAACGCAGCTGCAATTTATTTATTTACTTAAATTATATGAAAGCAAGCAAAGAAGGCTCCCTTTAAAATCACTCTCAAGTTGTCAATTAATGAAGCTCTTTTTTACATTGTCTGCATTTTGTTGATTATAATGAGAGTTCAAACGTGAAGAAGTTTTATTTAGAGTTTCAATGATTTAGCTAAATCGTGCAAGTTTCATTTATTTGTTCCTTGTTTTGGGCCTAAAGAAAGGGAGCGAAATTATACAGTGCGTCATGTTTTACTAAAATAATGGAAATAATTTATAAAACACGCAACAATTTCTTAATCAGTGTACAGACAAATATCTTTTTCCCAAGAAGTTATCCGTCAAAATAAAGGACAGGTAACGAATAATAAAGTATTTGCATGACAAAAATGCATGTTGTTATATTAAAGGAATTTAAAAATATATAAATTAAAATATAGGCCTAATATGTTAGAATATTGACATTATGCATATAAATCCATGTAGCCTAGATCACTAAAATAGGCTACCACTTTTAATGCTCTGATGCAAACTAAACCACAATTTCTTTAGAATAATATAACGCATAATTCATATTATTCTGTATAAAAAATACTGTACATCTATTAAATGTGTCAAATCTAAAATATGGTGTAATACAGAGTAGATTATAGAAAATATAAGCACAGACTACCTACTGTATTTTATATTATTTATTTTTCCCAGTATTTTTTATGTTTTAAGTGTGATATATATGATTATATATGCAGCATACACAACGCCAAATAAAAATTTCCCCTATGGGGAGAACAAATTATATTGAATCGTATCGTAAAATGTACATGTTCACATTCTGGAACAAAAGACTTTGTGCTTAAATATCACATGTAAAAGTGGAGAAGACATTTCATGAATTCACCACAAAATGTAAATGACAAACTTACTCCGCTCCATTTGTATCCTTTTGGTCTCCACGGAGGCCACATTGAGTCTCTGCTCAGTGTAAGCCTGTCTGAGGTCATCTCGTGCTGCCAGGGCACGGAGAGGGTTTCTCGAGCTCTTGGTTCTCCTGCAGGGTCGCACAGAACGCTTGTGTTCCTCAACTAATGATGTTAGTCTGCAATTAATCAACAATAAATTAATGAGAGTATTTTACACTTTCATGCCCCTAAACATAAAACAAACTGTGATTGGTGACAGGAGAATAAAATTTCCCTTTAACTTTTGACATATATATGAGGTATTTGTACCATTAGAACACTGTGCAATTGTCATAGCTTAAAACTACATTTTAAACAAAGCATTTATTTAACAAATCTCCAAAAATGGCTTGTTTGGATATTGGATATGGATTTTCTGACATCACATGGGTAAATGTATTAGCATATGACCCACTTAGGAGAAAGACATTAACAAATAGTTATACAACATCACACCATAGGCCTGGCCCACTGGCACATAGTTGAAGGGATAGTTCATATAAAAATTTAAAGTACCCCATTATTTACTCAACCTCAAGTCATCCTAGGTGTGTATGGCTTTCTTCTTTAAGACAAATCCAATCGGGGTTATATAAGAAAATGTCCTGGATCTTCCAAGCTTTTTTAATGGCAGTGAATGGGTGTTATTTTTTTATATTCCAAAAGATGTGAGTGAAGTGAAGTGAGTGAAGTGACATTCAGCCAAGTATGGTGACCCATACTCAGAATTTGTGCTCTGCATTTAACCCATCCGAAGTGCACACACACAGAGCAGTGAACACACACACACACACACTGTGAGCACACACCCGGAGCAGTGGGCAGCCATTTATGCTGCGGCGCCCGGGGAGCAGTTGGGGATTCGATGCCTTGCTCAAGGGCACCTAAGTCGTGGTATTGAAGGTGGTGAGAGAACTGTACATGCACTCCCCCCACCCACAATTCCTGCCGGCCCGGGACTCGAACCCACAACCCTTCGATTGGGAGTCCGACTCTCTAACCATTAGGCCACGACTTCCCAAAAGATGTCAAATAAAGTACATCCATCCATAATAAAAAAAAATTGTCCCACACGGCTCCAGAGTATAAGAAATATTTTTATTAGTGCTGTCAATCGATTAAAAACTTTAGATTAAATCACACATTTTTTCTGTGATTAATCGCAATTAATCGCAATAAAAAAGAAATGTTTTTGTACGTTTTTAATATATTTTTTAATGTAATAATTTCACAGTTAAATTTAAATACTTGTTTAAATGACATCTTTTTATGAATGAAGGCCAGTATTACTGATATTAATACAGCTACTGATTTTTTTTTACATTTATTATTATGCTTCAAAAATATAACAGTTTTTAATTTAAGTAAACTTAAAACAATCTTAACAGTTAGGAAATATACAGAAATTTAATAAAGTTATCAAAGTTATATGCAGTCTGCACTGCATAAACTATAAATTAAATAGTTAATCCTTATTAAAGCTACAAAAGTTATTTAGTCAAGAGCAGCGAGTCATTTTCTCTGTTCCCTTTGTTCTTTAACTTTACTGACAGGAAGCTTTATTGGCTGCTGTCCCTTTAAGAGCAGACAGACACGGGGATCTCACCGTTTATATACTGTCTATGGATCTCGCCTCATTCTCTCACAACTCTTTTTGTTCATTTTAGACTTTATATAAATCATTTAAGATTGCTCTTATGAGGATAATCGACAAAACTGGCACTTTGGGATGTTTATTGTTAGTTCAAGCGCTTAAGAGAACTGGATTCTGGCGCCCTGTCTATGCATTGTGTGTGTGTGTGTGTGTGTGTGTGTTTGTGTGTGTGTGTGTGTGTGTACGTGTGTATGTGTCACATAAGGGCATTCACAGACAGCGCATTCTCTTTTGTCTTGCCGCGCTTGAAATGTTTAAAAGCATTTCAATGAATAAGAGCGTGATCATATAATGTAAAGCTAGCCAACCGATGGCAGAAAATACGGATGCTGCGTTAATTGCGTTAAATATTTTGACACGTTAAACCAGACAAAAATTAATCGCATGCGTTAACGCATTAACGTTGACAGCACTAATTTTTATTGCAAGAAAATGTTTGTTGAGTAGTCATTTGATGTCATATGACACAATATAAGAGCCTGCAATAACCCGGTTTGACCAGAGTGGCGCTGTAGCTGTAGCATCTGTTCAGAGCAAATGCAGCAGAGCCAAACCTGAGCCAAACCTGAGGCTGCTGAGGGACGTTTGAATAATTATGTAAACATATGCAGCCCTTCTCAATAACTAAATAAACAACAAAAACTGACCGTGGTGTAAAAGCAGCAGTCTAAAACGCTTCTGATTACAGCGATGTGGATGTTTGCATGAGCTCTGCAGTTCGGTACTTCAGTGAAGTCATGTGACGTTTATTTATATTACATTAGTACTTTATTCAATAGTATTAAATCAAGCAGCTTTACAGTATTAAACATGAAAAACCAGAGTCTGTGTCGGTTTCAGTTAGAATTACAACCTGATTTTCTGTTATAAAGCAGCTCTGCAGTGTGAAGCTAGCTAATGATAAAATCTTTTTATTAGTGGGTAAAAAAATATGATTTAAAGTGATAGTTTGGTTTGCAGAGATCAAAACTCGATCTGGCTCAGGACTGTTTTGATTATCATAACCCTATAAAGGTATTTTAAGAGAGATTTTATTGTGACAGTTCTGCTTAAATAAAATAGTTTATCCAAAAATAAAGCGTCTCATCACTTACCTTTATTTTGTTTCGTATCCATATGACTTAAAAAAGGAGATGTTAGACAGAATTATGTCATTCAGTGACTTTTTCATATGGACAACTAAATGGTGAATGAGAGTCTTTCATCTAATTTTGTGCCAAATACATTTATTTGTACAAATTTACTGTATAATAATTGTAATTACATAATATGCTTTTCAAAAGCTTAAGTAATTACTAGGGCTGGTCCATTTCTTGTGCTTCGAAGCTTCGGTAGTAATCGACATCGAATATTCAAAACTTCGGGGGGAGGGGGCTGAACATATTCAGCGCAATGTTTCCTTCACAGACCAAACTGTCTTAGACATTTTTTTTCTTTTATATATTGAACAAAGAGTAGCTGTTTACTTGGCTGTTTGATCGTGCTTCCACGTAGCCAGGCAAAAGAGTGGCGACATCACACACATGCACTCTAACATCACAGCTAAGCATTGTTGTCTAACCATGCCGAGAATTCTGGGCCAAGAATGGTTTGTAATCCTTGTGTCATACCAGTCTCACGTGGAAATACAACTGTAACCATACCCGACAGTCCTTGGAACCATTCGACCGGATAGTAAAAGATCGGCTATATTCAAACGCGAATGAAGACATTTTGCAGGGAATGCCAGGTGTTCAAAAAAAAACATTTGAAATATTTGAATCTCAAAATTGAATGCCAACCCACCGAACGAATATTTGAATAATCGAATATTCTGATCCAGCTCTAGTAATTACCTTTATTTATTTGTTACTAATTATTTTAACTAATTAAAAAAGCTGAATAATCAAAGTCTACTGATTAATCAGGGAATTAATCAATTAGTTGATTAATCATACTAATAATCATTAGATTCATCAATTATCAAAATAATCGTTTGTTGCAGCACTAATAAACAGTAATTTCTAGCTTCTGCTAACTGTCATATGTGCATTCAAAACACTGGTCATGAATTAAAAGTACAAAACTGAGATTTGTAAAGAAAAATGTCAGAGGATTTCGATATAAGCGAAGAGACTGGTTTTCATTTGCTAAAGTAAAGAAAATTTGCTTCCATTGCTCCTGTAAACAAACGTTGGGGCCTGTGGGACACTTTTTATGATGGCTGGATGCACTTTATTGGACTTCTTTTGGACTACTGAAAAATAACACCCACTCACTGCCATTATAAAGCTTGGAAGAACCAGGACATTTTTAAATATAACTCTCATTGGATTTGTCTGAAAGAAGAAAGTCATATATACCTTGGCTAGCTTGAGGGCGAGAAAATCATGGGAATTTTTATTTTTATTTTGGGTGAATTATTCAATTAAACATTCATCTATACCAAAAGCAAACAGAACTCATAATAGTCACTGACACATTCTACACTGGATACAGTATACAGATGTGTGTTCTACTTCTGACATATTCCACGTGCTTGAGTCCTCTGACAAGACAAATTAAACTGTTTGTATCTCCCTTGTTTGTATCTAATGCTGGGTACACACAAAAAGATAATCGGGCTGATTTTATGCAGATTTCCCCCCTTCCAACAATCCTAGCTATGTCCCGATTATTTTGATGGTTCTACAGATTATCTTATCAGATTTTCTCTTGGTGTGACGTATTTTAAGAGATTTTTGTCACATCATGGCACACCACACACTACAGGAGCAAAATGGTTTAATCTAGGATTGTTTTATCCTCATTTTTGTGGTCTATCACATTTTGAAAATCTTATAAGATGTAAAAAATCTTTTGGTGTGTACCCAGCATTAGTACATACTGTACATGAGAAGGATCCCAGTCATATAAGTGGGTAACTTATTTATAATGGCGTCCTCGATTGTGTTGCAGGATTATACATTCATTTGAAGCATCTGACTGCAGATTGTACATGAGGCAAAATGTCATGGAGAGTTTGCAAAGAAACTCTATTTAAAGAGGAAGCAGCCAACTGTATTGGATCTGACAGCAGCTGCATCGCAAACTGTAATTAACCTGTTAGCCAGCACCCCCAATTATGGGACTCACAGCTGAAAGTGCTCTAACTAACTTATAATTGTAATAGTTTCCTACTTCAGTGTGTTACAAACATAATTGTGGTGTCTTTAGAAAGAAGACCCTTTGGGCTTCACTTTTTATCAACCAGATTTGATAATGCTCAAAAATATTAAAAGTTATAGACACTGAAGTGCCTTGAATTTTTTTTACCACTCTTAAATATTTTTTTCTTTGATATAAAAATACATATAATATAAATATAAATGATTTATTTGAGCACTAGAAAAATACAATAAGAATAATTTGAGTAAGAAAAATAAGAATAATAAGAAAAATAAAAAAAGATTTAACATTGTTTGCCAATATAGAACATCCTGAGATTGCTAGAGATGCATATTTTAAAATGAATTACGATGCAAATAAGTGCTGATGGCCCCGTATAAAGATGGTAATAACACAAATGTGCCGAAGTAAATAATCCACTCTCCCTATTCATATAGACGCGTTCACTTTGATAGCCGTGACCATTCAGTAATTGCGAGCTGATTTGGGCTGATTTGCACTCTTACCTTCCTAACTAAACCGGGATTTACAGCTGTGGATGTGTTTATGACTCCTTATTACGACGGATCTGGTATGTACAGCGTTTTCATTAATTATTTTTTTTATGTGTACTGCTTACACAAATGTAGCAAATACAGTCTTTATAAGCTTTCCATTGAAAAACAGCGATTTGTCGTCGATGCTTGAGGCTTAGATCTTTATAATGATACATAGTTTGTCAAGATTAAATTTGTCCCGTTTCATTTAATCTATTCATAATCACTGGCATGTGCGTGTGGAGAGGCTTTGAGGACGAGGGCGTCGGGGTGCAGGTTAACAGGCTTTAAACAATTTCATTAAAAAAAAAAATCATGGTTTTATATTGACAATGTTTTCATAACACCTACAGTACAACATACAATAATGAGGGGGAATTGATAATGTTTCCTATGCAATAACATTAGCCAATCATAACAGTTGTCATTTACTGAGAAGCCTTAAAGGACTCTTAAAAACAGATCATTTCAGAGAGTCAGAATAAGGGTTGAAAATAATTTCTCTTCATACTACTACTTTTTTTTTTTTTTTTTTTTTTTTTTTTACTTTATTAAGTGATCTTCAAATATTACATGTAACCATACAGGGTGGAGTGTCATGAGGGTGAGTAAATGATGGTAGAAATTTTTTTGTTTGTGTGTGAACCATCTTAATACCCACCCTACCATTTAATACCCCTCTAACACAGTAATAAGAGCAGTATCTCACTTGGGTGTGTCTGACTTGATGATGCTGAAGTCCTCTTCTTCGACCAGCAGGACACTGGAGCTCAGAGCAGTGGGTGATAAGCAATTGTAGAACC
This sequence comes from Carassius carassius, assembly GCF_963082965.1. Lineage (NCBI taxonomy): Eukaryota > Metazoa > Chordata > Actinopteri > Cypriniformes > Cyprinidae > Carassius > Carassius carassius. The sequence goes on along the minus strand of NC_081793.1, from coordinate 11,736,507 downwards.
GCCCAAAAGTCTCCTCATCGTCCAGAGTCATCACCTCCTTCTCCTTTTCCTCCATCACCTCAATGGTGGAGTTCTTTGTGCCCGCAACTCCTGCACATTAAATGAAAAAGAAAAACAGATCCCTGCATACAGCTATATTATGCATTAAGATGCAAGTTAATAATAGAGTAATTCAATAAATGACCTTTACTGTGAAGTCTGTCCAAAAAGGACTCCAGTTTGTCTAGTCTTTTATCTCCTTCAGCATCAGGACGAGTGGAGATTTCTATCAGAAGGACATTTCCAGATATGAGAGAAGGACACGTTGTAGAGACAAAAGTCCTAATAATACATCACCTTGGCATCTGAGTATTCAAACAAGATCACAGAAGATGTCATAAACTGATACCTTCTAATGGTTTGACTGGTGTACTGTTGCTGGCCTTCTTGCTGAGGATAATGGGAACATCCTCCCTGTTAGGTGACACTAAGCCTGATGGAAAACAGATGTGTCAACATTCTTATCACTGCTTGATCCACAGGATGCACATTACAACCTGATTTGCTATTTGCATAATGAAATGTTTTCGCACAAGGCATGTTCTTTGGCTAGAAACCCAGCAAATCATTTTTTCCCCACCTCTCTTAGCCATTCGTCCAGCCACAGAGAACTGGGTGGAGTCATTATAAGCTCCTTTGCCTTTAGCTTTCCATTGTTCCTCCTTTTCCTGCAAGACCTTCATCCGCTCAGCCAAGGACATCTTTGGTTCTACGTCTGCAGAAGACTTCTAAAGAGAGGGAGAAAAAAACAAAATGAATGTGTTAAACTGTTCTACTCCGAAATCTCAATTGTGCTACAAAGCTTAAGAACTCACACAAGCTCAGATTGTGATTTATAAGTTTATGTCTTGCAAGAGAAACCTTCTCCTTATTGACTTTATCTGAAAAAACACTGGAGATGTATTGGAATATAAAAATATCCCAATAACTGAATTAACCACATTAACGCCAGGTGTAAAGGAAAAATAAAAATGCCTAAAATCCTCCAGCTAGGCTTTCAACTATGACAACTGAATATCCTAAAATTAAGTAAATGTAACACACCTAAAAGTCAAAAACCAAAAGCTCCACCTTTTGATAGAGGCTTTAGAGGTTGCCAATGAAGTGAATTTCCATGGATGTAAGATTTAAAAATCTGTTCTTGAGATCTAGCAGTAATAATTAGGCTGCTAATAATAATTTGTATGGTGTGTTTTACTGTGTTGGCTAAATTGCCTGTGGTCCTTTGGCAAATGGAGAAACATTTATCTCAGCCTTGCTTATTCAGTCCCAGTCAGTTCACCGTAAATTGTATTTTGCTAATATGCTATAACAAATATCTTTATAAAGAATTTACAGAGCTTGAAATGGCTGGTTTCTTTAAACAGAAAAATATCCCAAATGGTTAATTTAGCTGACATGATCTGGAGGGAATTTTAATTAGAGGGACCAATGTATGCATGTGGATAAATTTCATGAGACCACAGAGAGATTAAAATGTAGGAACGAAGCAGCTGAAATGCAATATGAAACTGCTCATCAACTCAAATATATTTAACTGCTTTCAAATGTCTTATTTACTTAATATGAGGAAATAGGGTTTGGATTAGGAGTTCTCCAACTGAAAATATATCCCCCCCAGCTACAAAGTCTGAGGTAATCTGAAATTTGTTATCTTTCATTTGGTGACTCTAAAACCAGATATTTCACTTTAAATGTTTATATATATATATATATATATATATATATATATATATATATATATATATATATATATATATATCAATAAAACAGTGGAGTGAAGACAGGAAATTAGGTAGAACGCGGAAGATGTTGTAAAACAGATTTGAACTTGTGTTATCCACATAAAAACTGAGGCCCAATGTGTCAAAGGCTTTTGCAGCAATAGCCATTTCAGGACTCCAAAACACTAAAAATAAGCAGAATAACAAAATTACAATTTAATCAAAATCAGAACCTCAAGGCAAACAGTGCTACAAAGTGACAGAATGAAATCATCCATCTGTCATCAGCCTCTCTCACATCATGAATCAGACACTTCAAAAATGGGCCCCATGTGGAGTGGGACAATTACAGTTAATAAACAGTTAATCTGATACTGGAGTCTGTTACTCAGACAGCGACTGAGAATGGGCCCTGAGGACCGAATGGGATGGAGACTGATTTACTAAAATGAAGGCTTGAAGGCCCACATTGCTTACTGCCTCCCCACATCTGGAACATATAGTCATCACAGGTGTCCCTTTCTATGCTGGAGTGGGGGAAAAAGCCCTTGTAAATTCCAGAATGTTTAAAACCCAGTGGATAAATAATATATGTTGTGTCCCCAGTCCATTAACAGGAATTTGAACATGCACACATGTACACACTTGTGCACAAAAGCAGTAAAAATTGTAAGCAAATAATTTATTCCTGGTGTTGTGGGGCAGGAGGAATTGGAGTATTTGCCCCAAAGCCTCACAGGAAGACAACATTTCTCCATGAAACTCTGGAACCAGAGCTATGTTATATTTAAAGAGAGATAATGACGTTCTCTTAACCATGAGGTACTCAGGTAAAATTAATGAATAAATAAATAAACCTTTAACTAAATGCAAAAGCAGACGTTTTTAGGCAAAAATATCAAAGTCCTTGAAACAAGATAAACTTTCTCTGATTTAAACAGGGTGCATCTTGAAAAGGGCTGTCACTTTTGTGAAAGAATCATTTTAGATTTTTAAGACATAAGTGTTCATTGAACGAACGTAAAGAGTGCTGGAAATGCACAAGTCAGCAATATTTCTTATTTATTGGCATGAAGTTTCATGCAGAATAACAAACAGCAACAGGAGTGCAACCTTCTCGAAAAAATATATATGCAGAGGGGACGGCTGCCATAACAAAAGAAAAACATCACTGCAGGCTTTAACCCGGCTGCATTTATGATTTAGGCAATTCAAAAATCTCCAAGATTATTTTAAATAATGATTCAATCCATTTCAAACAACTGTTCTAAAAATTAAAAAAAAACTTTAAATGGACTTGAGAACAGGCCATGTGTGTGTTTTTTTATTGAACCTAACCGACACTTAGGCTAGGCGGCACTAGGCAGGCATAATTAAAGGCTAGGGCCATTACAAATTTATTGGACAGGAAAACAAGTCGATCAACATTTTCGGGGTCCAGAGCAGAGCGTTTTTTATTCACTATATGTCCAGCAGTTGAGAAGACGCGCTCCGACCGCACTGATGTCCCAGGGACACTCAGGTACAGCTGCGCAAGGTGGGGGTATTACTGCCAATTATCCACCACAAAAGCCGGTCGCTGTCAGCTTGCAATGGTGGCTCCTTTTCATAACTCAGCATTTCCTTTAACTAGATGCGCGAATGAGGCGAATTCGCGTCTACCCCGCTGCGCTAAACGCCTCAGGCCGGCGACACACTGGATGCGTAGCGCAAACGTCTCAGCTGTGTGGCGTGTCCGTTTTTAATTCGGCTCCCATGTTAACAGGTTAGAGCTTGCAGACTGCCTGCGTGAGACGCGCTTCTCAGGTCGCTTTCGACGTCACTGGGTCTTACCCCTCCTTTCACACCGCAAGCGTGAGCGGTGCGCGAGCAGCACGTCAGCGCAACTACACCGTCACTGCAGCAGCAAACTCTCGTGAGTATTCACACTGGAAGCGTATAAGTACAGCATCACAGCAGCGGCTGCAAAGCGTGTTCGGCAGACAGTATAACCATTTCAAACAATGGGTATAATTCTTTCAACATTTGTTTTTATAACAATACACTATACTTTCACTCAAAACGATTAATTAAAAAGTTTAAATGGGTAAATACATATTTGTTATACTTAATTTTCTTTTCTGGCATAATTGTTAAAACACTAGACATTGGCATTGTTGTTAAAACTCTTGACATGCTTATTCTGTGCATTTTGAGCACGTTTTGTGTTAAATCACATTTATTTTGTCCATCAAAAGTGTGCTTTCACTTTAATTGAGCGTGAGCAGCACAGCAAAAATAGACCGGACGCCGAAACCCCCGCTGCACTGCTGTTCACGCGACGCTCCTGCTTGACGCTCACGCGCTGCTCCTGGTCCCGGTGTGAATGCACTCATTGATTTACATGGACGCCAAAAAAAATACGCGCTGCTCGCGCGCCGCTCACGCTTGCGGTGTGAAAGAGGGGTTATAGGCGCGTAAAATTGCTGGTATTTTCTGTCTAGCTTTAGCAACGCATACTTGCAATTTCGGAATTATTTTTCTTTTTCTGCTTGTCTGTGAGTTTTGTTACATCTATATTTTTTAATTGTTTAATTCTTTTAAAATCAATAGTGTACATATTTGGTTAAAATCGATTCCCGATTTAAAATCGATTTTCATTTTCGAAACTTTTTTTGGTTGGTCCGATCGATTGTGCAATCGATTTTCGAACTAGAAGTGACAGCCCTAATCTTGAATACAAAAGGTATTTTGTCTTGTAGCAGAAAAAAAAAAGAAAGTCAGAAACAATCTGCCAGTGTCATAAGACATGATTAAATGAAGTGTAATAGCAGGCATATATATATATATATATATATATATATATATATATATATATATATATATATATATATATATATTAGGGCTGGGACAACGCGTCGAGGTCATCGATGACGTCGACGCAAAAAATACGTCGACGCAAAATATTCGCATCGATTCGTCGACCTGTTTTTATTTCTCTAAAAAACGTTTGCAAAACGTTTACCTTATGTGCGCTGAATATACGCGATGGACGGATCAACATTCTGTCCAACGTTATATAACCAATCCAGGGGTTTTTCTGCATTGATCTTTTTTTTTGGCGGCTGTCAAAGCCTTATTTGATCGGTGAGTGACAGTGACAGGGCGCGTACGAGAGAGAGCCCCGGCTGCGCGCGCACGCACAGTCTTCAAACAACACGAGCGCTTCTTGCTCTCTCTCTCTCCCTTGTGTATATTAATCAAAATCATTAAACACGATAGAAATAGGACGAAACACCAAAGTTTCACACGCGCTCGCGCACTCACAGTCTTCAAACTACACGAGCGCTGTCTTGCTCTCTCTCTCTCTCCCCCTCCCTCGCTCCCTCGTGCATATTAACCAAAATCATTAGACACGATAGAAAAAGGGGGGAACGCCAAAGTTTCATGTGGAGCATTCTGAGAATTTTTTTTTCTACATGACAGGCTGCTGGCTCCCACTGTTAATGTTTTTTTTTGGAAAAGCACTCTCTGTATTAGCTTAAAGCTCTTAAGTTTACATTTACATACTGTATTGTTTCAATTGCTCTAAACAAGTATTTTGGGTGACCCTTTTTATTAAATGCTAGACATCAAGTTGTTGTTATTTTCATCTGAAAGAAGAACTTTTTTTCAGTAAGCTAGGCCCCATGTGTTCAGTAAGCTTGTTTCAGTAAGCTATGTGTTGAATGCTATTGAATGCTATCTCTATACAAGTGCAAAGTAATGCATTCTTAGTCAGTCTTTTATTTTGTTATTTTAAGAGCAATAAACATATATTGCAATGTTAAGGAATTGATGTTTTTTCATTCAGATATGTAAATCAACATGTATAAATTGTTAGTAGTCAATTAATGGTGAGATAATCGAAATCAAATCGGTCTGAAAAATTTATCGTTAGATTAATCGATACATCGAAAAAATAATCGCTAGATTAATCGTTTCAAAAATAATCGTTATATATATATATATATATCTATATATATATATATATATATATATATATATATATATATATATATATATCTCTATCTATATATATATATATATATAGATAGATATATATATATATATATATATATATATCTATCTATATATATATATATATATATATATATATATATATATATATATATATATATATATATACACACACATAAATACATACACACACACACGTTTGTTTTTGTGAAAAGTGGGGACATCCCATAGGAGTAATGGTTTTTATACTGTACAAACTGTATATTCTATGGCCCCACACCAACCCTACACCTAACAGGAAATTTTGTGCATTTCTACTTTCTCAAAAAAAAAAAAAAAAAAAAAAAAAAAAAAGCTAATTCTGTATGATTTATAAGCCTTTTGAAAAATGGGGACATTGGTTATGTCCTCATAAGTCACCCACTCCTTGTAATACCTGTGTCATTATACAGAGTTGTGTCCTGATATGTCAAAAAAACAAGAGCACACAGACACACACACACACAAAATATTTGCTCGCTTCTCCTCATCCCATGACCTCCGGAGCAGGACCCCCACCCTTGCACCAGGCAAACCTGGGACTCCCACACTTTTGCACAGGAGCCTGGGTTGAAAAAGGTATGACACCAGGGGGTAAAGACAGGGGTCAAAAGGTCTTTCTGAATATACTTCCTTGTATCTTTTATCTTGTAGCCTTTATTTACATTTTCCATGAGATTAATTTGGTTAGAAGGTAAATCAATGTAGAGGAGAAGAAATCAGGACAGACAACTATAAGGATCAAACAACTTAACACTCAAATAAAAATCACCTAAAGCCAAGTGCTCACCAGGCAAACTGTTCATCATGTAAGTCAATGACAGTCTAGAGTTCCAGAGGAGTGTTTAGATGGTGTGACTGGATGTCAGACTCATGACTCAAGAGGTGCAAAGCTAGTAGCTACTCCAGGGGGACTGAACAGAGAAAGAGAGATTGAAAGAGTGTGAAAGGTGAGAGACTGGGCTGAGGTCAGTGTTACAGTTCCCAAGCAGGTTCCCCATAAAATGGAATTTCCATAAATTGTTTTCATCTAGATCGGTTTTCGCTGAGCTCAAATTTTTCAAACAGTTTCTAGTGAGCACTCAAAAAGTGAGACAGAGTAAATAAAAGCTGAAAAGACTAAGAGACAAACTTATTTATGATTAGAAACTGTGTATCAAAACCCTGGGGTTTGGGAAGATTTTCTCTGTAATTTTATCTGTAAAGGGGCAAAACATTAATCCTAATAATGTGAGGAATCTCTAATGGAACATTTGTCAAAGTGACCAAATGATTTAGTTTTACCGACCATGCTCAGCAATGCTCCGTGGGAGCCATATGATTTTGACTCTGAGCTCTGTTTAATTTAAAAGGAAATATTGGTAATATGATTGGTAAATCATATTAAAAACTGTATGGCAGAAAATTTGAACTGAACCAAATGAGGATGTCTGCTTGGAACAGGCCTGTCATAAGCTTTATAGCATCATGGTAGTTTGGCCTGGCTAAAAGGAAGCAGCTGTGTGTGGGTGCATGTGTCTGCAATGTGCACCCCTGACACCGGAATTGAACTCTTAATTTTTTTTTATTTCAGGACCAAAAAGAATGACAGCATCTGCTCATTTTTATTTTTGTTGGCAAAGATCTCATTATTTGTCCTTTCACAATCATAGATGTTCCCTTCTCTGCATTCAGGCCTGCTTCTTGTCACATTACATGATTTTATAACTGTATGTCTCATAGTGTTTTGTCATGTCTTCCCAAATCTGTTCATACATTTATACATGTTTATTCTATTGTCAAATTACAATAGGGAGATTGTTTTTACAGTCTTTCATTTAGCTATGACACACATTTATAGAGCCACCAAAAAGCATCACCAGAAACTTCATAAGGGATAATGTACTGAACATCATGTCTAAAACCCGGACAGGGTAATAAGGACTTTGAGGAGACTTGAAGACTCCTTAAAGGGATAGTTCACTTTCAAATTAAATTGTTAAATTGTTTTTATTGTTAAATTGTATGTTTTAGCTTACCTCAAGGACATCCAACATGTAGGTTTCTTTGTTTCCGCAGTATTTCCCATTTTGATATTTTTAGGACAAACCGTTCTTGTCTGTGACTCATATAATGGAGGTCTATGGTCACCACCTCAAAGAGCATGCACAGAGGAGTCCAAATTAAACAATTCCCCATCGTAAGTACACATTGATGACCTAAGACACGAAACGAGCGGTTTGTGTAAGAAAACGAACAGTATTTATATCGTTTTTACCTCTTGTACACAACCACGTCCAACTGATCTGAGTGTGCGAGTGCTTCCTGATGTGACGTGCGCGCGCGCTCTGGCTTAGTCTGTGCAAGCACGGAAGTTGAAATTATGTTATAATGCGAGAAGAAAGAGCAATGAATGCTTCAAGAAATATGAACTAGCACAATGCAAGGTCAACACATTTGCGATAAATCAAATCTGACAGACAATAATAGTCATTTTAATCTATTTTCTAAAGCTGAAATATGAAAGAGTCAGGTTAGACCTAACATCTCTGACAAAAATTACTGCTCAGGTCTTCAGCCAGCCAGAAAGTGGGTTCCTCAGCATCAGCTTGCGGCCCAGACCAAAAGAAGATTATTCACTGAAATTTGGCACTCAATAACTCGCTTCCTGGCCAAAGAAATGGTTTCGTTCAATACAGTGGAGAAGCCGTCGTTCAAGGCCATGCTGCATACCTTTGATAAACAGTATGAGCTGCCAGGTCGGAAATATTTCTCAAAGACGGCTATCCCAAACCTTTTCAACGAGGTTAGAAGTAACATCACGAAAGAGCTGGGTGATGTAGAACATTTGGCCCTGACAACGGACATGTGGTCCAGCTGCAATATGATGCCCTACATGTCAGTGACAGTGCATTATGTAAATAAAGAGTGGACACTGCAGTCCAAATGCTTACAAACTTTTTTCATGCCTGAAAGCCATACAGCAGATAATTTGGAAGAAGCACTGCGCGAGGCAATTAATGACTGGAAACTACAGGTGAAACAAATTGCCTGTATAACTACCGACAATAGGGCGAATATTGTTGCAGCCATCCGGCAGTTTAAATGGCAATGGTTAAGTTGCTTTGGGCACAACTTGAACCTGGCCATAAACAACTCGCTTGCGCAACAGAGGGCCAGCACAGACCGAGCTTTTGGGGTTTGCAGGGCAGTCAACACTGCGTTTTCGCACAGCTGGCTAAGGCGACGTGAACTGCAGAAAGCACAAGTGGAAATGAAACTCCCTGAGCACTCACTGATCACGGTAAATTTTTAAACAGTTATCTAACAACGAACAAATTATTTAAAAGCTATTAAAAAAAAAATAAAAAAAAATTACATTATTGTTTAAATTATTTAAATAATATGTATTTTATTATTTACTGTGTTTTTACCGACAGGACTGTGCAACACGATGGGGCTCAAAACAGCAAATGGTGGAGAGAATGCTGGAGCAGGAGCAAGCCATCAAACGTGTGCTTGCCCAAGACAAAAGCCGCCGCCCACTCCCCCAGCTGACATGGCAAGACATAAGTGTCCTGAAATCTGTGAACAACGCGCTGAAGCCAGTAGCGGACGTCACAGACATTCTCTCTGGAGAAAATTACGTAACGGTGTCCTCACTGCTGCCCATGTTGGGCCATTTAGAAGGTGTGCTGGAGGAGTCAGGTGATGATTCCAAACTGACAGCCGACCTGAAGCGTGTCATCCTGGAGCAGATGGAAGGCAGATATGATGACACCATCCAGAGGATGATGGGTCAACACTGCATGACCCAAGGTACCGAGGGGACCATATGAAACCTCCCGAACTTCATTCTACAAAATCTGAAATAATGGAAGAGATTGTGAGAGAGATTGATCTGTCGCTGCCAAGGCCAACACCAGGTCCCTCACATGCTGGAGAAGATGGAGAGGAACCAGATGCCGGCGTCGCCACCGTGCCTAAGAAAAAAAAAGTGGTCTTTAGGCAGCCTTCTTGCGAAGAGAGCAGCCACAGCAGCTGCAGCCACGCTCACTGATGAGCAAAAGATCGAGTCAGAAATGACCATTTACCTGCAGGAAATGGCCATCGATGGGGAAGAGGACCCACTGACATGGTGGAAAACAGACGAAAAAAGGTTTCCGTTCATGGCCAAAATAGCACGGAAATATCTGTGCATATGTGCTACCAGTACTCCATCAGAGCGGGTCTTCAGCACAGCGGGAGGTGTAGTTACTCCAATTCGCAGCTTATTAAAACCAGACAAAGTGAACATGCTGGTATTTCTGGCCAGAAACATCGAAATTTAAACATGGTCTATGCATGTATGTATGTATGTATGTATGTATGTATGTAAATCTCAAGGACATGACAGACTACAAAAAAATGCCCCATCTCCCCCCTTAACAGTGATCCAAGTCTCCCAGACATATTAAATAACTTTTATGCAAGATTTGAAAAACCTACCTCACCAGTCATTCCCCCCGACCCCATATCAACACCACCCTTCTGCATCCAGGAGGATGAGGTGAGAACTACATTTAAGAGGCTTAAGATCAGGAAAGCAGCAGGGCCGGATGGGATCAGTCCTGTTTTGCTTAGCCATTGTGCAGCTCAATTGGCGCCTGTTTTTTCCACCATTTTTAACATCTCATTAAGCCAATGTACAGTCCCACAATGCTTTAAATGCTCCATCATTATTCCTGTGCCAAAGTCTTCAAAGATCACCTGCCTCAATGACTTCAGACCAGTTGCCCTAACATGTGTGGTAATGAAAGCATTTGAACAGATTATTCTGGCATACCTGAAATCCTGCACTTCCTTGAAGATGGACTCATATCAATTCGCCTACCAAGCCAACCGGTCCGTTGAGGATGCAATCAGCATAGCACTCCACCATACCTTGCAACATCTGGAATCACCAAACACCTATACACGCATCCTGTTCATAGACTTTAGTTCCGCTTTCAACACTATTAACCCATTTAAACTCTTTACCACACTCTTGGACATGAACATTGACACAGCCATATGCCACTGGATAAGGAGCTTCCTGTGGAATAGATCACAGAGGGTGAAAGTTAATAACATAACCTCAGACCCTCTCACCCTCAGTACAGGAGCTCCTCAGGGCTGTGTTCTCTCCCCTTGGCTCTTTTCCCTTTATACATCATACTTTAGATCCATGGACACTTCAGTGAAAATAATAAAGTATGCGGATGACACAACCATTGTAGGCCTCATCTCAGACAATGATGAAACACAGTACCGTATGGTGGTGGACCAAGCTGTAAATTGGTGTTCGAACAATGACCTCCAGCTCAACACAGCCAAAACCCAGGAACTCATTGTTGACTTTAGACATAGGCCATTTCCTAAAACACCAATACAAATAAATGGCAATTCAATCACCATCACTGACTCCTTTAAATTCCTAGGAACACATATTAGCAATAACCTGAAGTGGACGACTAACACTAATCAAATTATTGCAAAGGCTCAACAAAGACTTTACTTCCTCAGACAGCTTAAAAAATACCGGATCAGACATCAGCTCCTTGTTCTGTTCTATTCCGCTATCATCGAGTCCATCATTACATACATAAACTACAGCAGACTGTCAACAAAGCATCCAAGATCATAGGGAAACCACTGCCTTCCGTCGATTCCCTCTATACATATCAGACTGTAAAGCGGGCAAAGAAAATCATCTCTGACCCCTCACATCCAGCGAACCACCTTTTTCAGCTCCTTCCCTCAGGGAGGCGCTACAGGTCACTCTCTACCAAGACCAAACGCTTCACAAACAGCTTTTTCCCCATAGCCATCAGGACTCTGAACTCCTCTCTTTAGTTTAGTTTTTCCTCTCATACACTATGCATGGTCATGTACCCACTGTATATTGTATTGTTACATGTTGTGAAGTGTATTGTCTATTTGTTGTTTGTAATGTATGATGATGTAGAGCTTAAACATACTGTACCGAAAACAAATTCCACCGGCATTGTCGTGTGGCTAAATAAACAATCTATCTATCTATATCTATCTATCTAAATCCCGCGTTTCGGTCTGAGTGTTGTTTTTGTGTTGTGTCTTTTTCTTGTTCTTTGTTGTTCTTCTGTGTTTTAATAAATTTGTGTTATCTGAATTACCTTCAATCTTTCATTTGATTTGACATCGTGGCCAAGGAAAATTGTCTTTAAAGGTATTTATTAACCAGACAAAAGTAAATTGACGTTCGCTGAATTCTGGGTTTAAACTGCCGCTTCAGTGCAGTAAAGCCACACATCTATGTAACAATGAGAACGATCTCCCGAGACACTACAATAGGATACTAATAATTCATTAATAAGGCCTGTTTTCTTGTACAAAATAAAAAATTTAAAATAAATGTACAGTGTTTAATGTGTAAAAAAAGACAAGATTCTAACAATGTCAAGATCAAATGCCTCACACCGTATTTTCACATACTAACACACGTCACGTCTCAGACTACAGTGAGTAGCTATTTATAATAGCATATATGCATTAGTAATATTCTCAATTTAATTTACAGAGGGCGTGGCATCATGATGGTGTCTCTCCATCGTGATGTCAGTCAGCCATCAGGCCATCCTTAAAAATATTCTTGTTTGCCGTAACCCGACCAACCCTGTCAATTTAGCACCGACTCAACTTTTTTTTTTTTTTTGCTTTTAGTCCGACCGACTTGCCGATTGTAAATTTGCGTTAAGACTGACCAATTATTTTTTTACTCTTCAAACAACTAATACAAACGCAATAAAATACTATTAATTATATTTAAGTAAGTATTGTAAATATATAAATTGCCTTGGCCTACATACAAATGAAGGCTATCTTCTTTAATTAAAAAAAAAAAACCCTTGACGTCATCTGTGTTTACACGGATGTCACACTGTGGCCTGTGCGTTCGCTTCGTCTCATACTCTCACTCACTGTCAGAGTCAACGGTTCGCGCTTGGTAATGATGGCTGCGGCTGCAGTAAACTAAATGTTCGCTGTCACTGTTCAAAGTCATACGGGTTCGGGCACCATAATACATCTAAAAAAATTCATTAAAACAGCTCGACACCGCTTTAACTTGGCACGAAGTTGTGGAAAAACTGTGCCCAGATCTTTTCCCATCCCTTCTCCTCTCTACTCTCTAGTCTAAAACCGTGACCGTGTCGACTGTCACTTTATGTTCGAAAATCTATTGCACGAATCAAGCACGAATCAACCAACATAAGTTTCGAAAACGAAAATAAGAAAATGATTTTAACGACATTTTCTCGGAGCGCGTCCAGGTTTTTTTTTTTTTTTTTTTTTTTTGAACAGGCGTCACACAGCAACTGCAGCTTCGGACAAACACGCATAACAGCAAATAATACTTCTGCACAATGTTTCTCTTTTTACAACAGAAATGTGAATTCAGCCGGTATTCAGTCTCATACAGTTTCGGGCTTGAATCGCCTAGGGCTGTCAAAATAGCTGAAAAAACTAAATTCGAATTTTTTTACTTAAATATGATCAAAATTTGAATTGTATTCGAATTTTAAATGCATAATTTCAGTTAGGATGAAGAAAAGCTTCTTGCTTCTCTTCTGAGGCTCAAGATAGCGCATCGAGCAAAATATTACTGCATGTTTATTCAAAGCATTAGAATACATGACTGTGAAAAAAACAATATTTAAAATAATGTTTATGAACCAATTATTATTAATTAAGTTGCTTAAAGAACTATAAACAAAACAGCATCATGTATGCATGCATTGTTAAATAAATAAAAAGGGCGGAAAACCAGTCACACAGGATACATTTTTTCATTTAAAAACATGAGATGCGCGAAATATGCGTTCTGTGTGAACGGCTTGGTTTCAGTTTTGATGTAAACAAGGTCTTCTCCACATTGATTTTTTTTTTTTTTTTAAGTGGCTTCAACTGGATAGGCTAACATAACCTTATAATGCAATGACACATATATTGTCATCGCATCTCGTGCGCGTACACGAGGTGAAAGATGAGAAAGCAGATACTGTGTGTCGAGCTTGTCCGCCTTTGAAAGTTGTGTAGACACAGCTGTGCACGGCGAGATGGAATGGGACACGTACCGGGGCTCATAAGGCAGCTTCCTTAATGCACACCTAAAATTCATATGCGCATTCGAATGTGGATTTTTATTTTAAATTCGACGAATATTCGAAAAAATATTTTTTTTGATAGCCTAAGAAAATCGCCTATGCGATTTAATCGTAAACACAGCCATGTTGAAGCCTGCAGTAAATGTTTTGTATTATGGCAGTCCACTCTGCTTATTGTTTTTCGAAAATGTTGCACTCCTGTTTGTCATTTTGTACGTAACTTCATGCCAATAAATCATCAGAAATATTGGTCTTTACCAATATATTGAATCTTTACATTCCTCCTGCCTGTTGTCCGTGGATTTACCTATATTTGGTGTTATTTGCCGTATAAAACTTTAGACATGCAAAATCGATTTTACAATTGATTCAATGAACACTCGTCACTCAAATCAAACATGATTTTTTTTCACAAAAGTGACAACCCAAGAAAGCAAAGCAAACGTTCTCTCATTTGTAGGTTGCATTGATACGTAGCGGTGGATGCAAGTAAAACAGTAACTCATTTTTTTTCTCACCTGAAATTCATGCAATAAAGATGTTTTTGACAAAGATTTAAATTTGTTTGTGGTCTATATAGCCTGCATCAAAATGAGGTTTGCAATGATGCGCCCGAAGGCACGGGTTGAAGACCCAGTCAGTGACGTCACGATATGCTAATTTGTTTACATTCATACCGACGTTATCACCATCACAAAATTTTACTTTTTTTTTTTTACATTGAAACTTGAAAAATAAATATAGACCGACCTACTGACCCTTTTTTTTTTTTTAAATCCTGTTACTGCAAACCAAAATATCTTTAAGGATGGCCTCATGATGGACGATGATATTGTCCATCGGCACAACCCTATTTGGCACAAATTATATCCTTTTTCCCCACTCGGATTAAAGGATCACTTCACCCATTTGCATTTAGCTTTGTATTGTTAGAAACCCAGTCATATATTATAATGATCATGGATTTTTCCTTTGTTTTTCCCTGAGATGGGAGAAATAAGGATTTAAGTGTTTTACTTCCTGCTTATTATGACTTAAAAATCGTCATTTTGCGTCATAATAAGCAGGAAGTCAAAATTCATTGAAAAGTGTAGAGACTACAGACTAGCTTATTATTATTCCAGGGGGTGGGACCCACTCACCCTACAGGCCTATTACAGATCAGTGGGTGGGACTAAACTTACAGAAACGAAAATGAAAATCTGCCATCTTGTTTGGAAGCTATGTAGCTAAGCTAACAAGCGCTTATGGAGTCAGATTTTCGAGAATGGCTGGAGGAACAACTCATGATATGGAAGAAGAGGATTTTCAAAGTCTGTTGCTCGAAACGGATGTTCGTGGCTATCTATACGAGCCACAATATAGCGCAGAGCAGCTGAGGCTGATGGAGGAACAGGAGGCGGCGGCTGCAGCCGAGGCCGGAGACCTGCCTGTCGCGTCCGAGGAGCCCGGGCGTGCTCGAGCTGGTGCGGACTGGTGGTGCCTGTGCTCTCGTTGTGCGCCTACGGACACAGAGCTCGAGTCCGTCTGCTGCAAGAATTTGAAAGATGCCAATGTCTCCTCGAAGAAATGTCTGAGGCAGACAAGGACACGGATGTTTGCGTTGTGAACCATCCTAGTTTCGCCCCGCATATGGACAGAGGCGTCCTGGAGACATATTTCAGAATTCCGAAGGTAAACTGGAAACGCAAGCCGAAGCCTGCAGGGACAAATGGACGTCTAACTGTAAAATAAGTGTTTCAATTTTATTTATTATTCATTTCGTGAAATGTACACAATTTCTTCAAGCATTATTATCACGAAATGATTCCCGGTTAATAAGTTACGTAACGTCAACTGTAAACTGTTTGTGCAGTACCTTTTTTAACGCACAAAAAGCTTACTGTGGCATTGTTTACTACTGTGGCACGTAAATACCATACATCGCTAACTGTGTCCTCAATGTCTTGTAGATAATATCGCCTAACAGCCTAACAGCGGTGTTCTGGATTAGTGGGAGTGGCTTGTGGAGCTGTGCAAATGTGTTGCATTGTGGGAGTTGTGGTTTTCCATACAAATGAGCCCTAAAGTTACTTTCTGTAATAACTCGGTCAAAAAGGCACCAAATTCGAAAGTTTTAATAGATTTCGACTACATATATGACCCACTTTCAATGAAGATCAATGTTCCCACGGGTGAAATGCTCCTTTAATGGAAGCAGTGTGAGATTGGAAAGAATGAATTAAACATTATTCTTGTTAAGTGTAAGGAGGGCGCTGAGGCTGAGTTTGAATACATTAGCAGAAGTTTATTCAGGGCAGTTTCAGCAGACAGAAACGTGAAGACAGGCAAAGGGTCAAAAGTACAGAGTAACAGTCCAATCTGTCGACATAAGCCCCTTTCACACTGCACGTTGGACCTGGAAAATTACCGGGTCACCTTCTGTGTGAACGCAAACATGTCCCAGGATTGATTCCGGGATCGATCCCAGGTTGAGGACCTAGTAACATTGCCAGGTTTAGTCCCGGAACAAGCTCTGTGTGAACAAAAGGCAAAACTAATGCCATAAAGGGGTGTGTCGTAGTGATGACGCACGTTATCGCGCAACTCGTTTACAAGGTGTTTTGAAGGCAGATCAACGTTCACAACTAAAATTTTTTTTTTTTTTTTGTCTGCAAAAATGTGCAGAAGGTCCAGACACAAACATCAAGTCGATCAGGCAGTCAAAACAGAGGGGATAATCCAGGTAATCACGTAAACTGGCAGAATCATACACAGAACTGGCAAGCAAGATAACTAGAGAAATGCTCTGTAAGCCAGGTTAACTGGCAATACTTAGCAAAGGGTGTGCGCCTTTGGCTATAAAGCCATCAAACAGGAAATGAGTAGTGAGGAAGTAGAGGGAGTGGAACACAGTTACAGACCTGCCAACCATGTTTTTTTTTTTTTTGAGTACCATCAGTGTGGCCAAATGGGGGGTGGGGCTAATTGGCTGGTGAGGGGGTGGGGGGTTGGTGTGTTGGAGTGGTGGTAAACAGTTTACAGTTACACTTTTTACAGTTTTTTTTATTGTTTACCATAACTGATTAGTTAATTTTTGCCATTTATTTATTTTTTATACTATAAAAAAATAATTCCAGTAGACTTTAAAACTCCAGTACACTTCTGTATTGGGCTGGGCAATATGAGCAAAAATTCATATCTTGTATTTTTGGGCTGATTTGCGGTATATGGTAGCCTGTACAGTCGTGGCCAAAAGTTTTGAGAATTACATAAATATTGGAAATTGGAAAGTTGCTGCTTAAGTTTTTATAATAGTAATTTGCATATACTCCAGAATGTTATGAAGAGTGATCAGATGAATTTCATAGTCCTTCTTTGCCATAAATTAACTTAATCCCAAAAAAACCTTTCTACTGCATTTCAATGCTGTCATTAAAGGACCTGCTGAGATCATTTCAATAATCTTCTTGTTAACTCAGGTGAGAATGTTGACGAGCACAAGGCTGGAGATCATTATGTCAGGCTGATTGGGTTAGAATGGCAGACTTGACATGTTAAAAAGAGGGTGGTGCTTGAAATAATTGTTCTTCCATTGTTAACCATGGTGACCTGCAAAGAAACGCGTGCAGCCATCATTGCGTTGGATAAAAATGGCTTTACAGGCAAGGATATTGTGGCTACTAAGATTGCACCTACAGTAAATCAACAATTTATAGGATCATCAAGAACTTCAAGGAAAGAGCTTCAATTCTTGTAAAGAAGGCTTCAGGGCACCCAAGAAAGTCCAGCAAGTGCCATCGTCTACTAAAGAGGATTCAACTGCGGGATCGGTGTGCCACCAGTGCAGAGCTTGCTCAGGAATGGCAGCAGGCAGGTGTGAGCGCATCTGCATGCACAGTGAGGCGAAGACTTTTGGAAGATGGCCTGGTGTCAAGAAGGGCAGCAAAGAAGCCACTTCTCTCCAAAAAAAAACATCAGGGACAGATTGATCTTCTGCAAAAAGTATAGTGAATGGACTGCTGAGGACCGGGGCAAAGTCATATTCTCCGGTGAAGCCCCTTTCAGATTGTTTGGGGCATCTGGAAAAAGGCTTGTCTGGAGAAGAAAAGGTGAGCGCTACCATCAGTCCTGTGTCATGCCAACAGTAAAGCATCCTGACACCATTCATGTGTGGGGTTGCTTCTCATCCAAGGGAGTGGGCTCACTCACAATTCTGCCCAAAAACACAGCCATGAATAAAGAATGGTACCAAAACACCCTCCAACAGCAACTTCTTCCAACAATCCAACAACAGTTTGGTGAAGAACAATGCATTTTCCAGCATGATGGAGCACCGTGCCATAAGGCAAAAGTGATAACTAAGTGGCTCGGGCACCAGAATGTTGAAATTTTGGGTCCATGGCCTGGAAACTCCCCAGATCTTAATCCCATTGAGAACTTGTGGTCAAATCCTCAAGAGGCGGGTGGACAAACAAAAACCCACTAATTCTGACAAACTCCAAGAAGTGATTATGAAAGAATGGGTTGCTATCAGTCAGGATTTGGCCCGGAAGTTGATTGAGAGCATGCCCAGTCGAATTGCAGAGGTCCTGAAAAAGAAGGGCCAACACTGCAAATACTGACTCTTTGCATAAATGTCATATAATTGTCGATAAAAGCCTTTGAAACGTATGAAGTGCTTGTAATTATATTTCAGTACGTCACAGAAAGAACTGAAACACAGATCTAAAAGCAGTTTAGCAGCAAACTTTTTAAAAACTAATATTTATGTAATTCTCAAAACTTTTGGCCACGACTGTATATCTTGGTATTTTGCATTTGGATTAAACAAAGTGAATGTAAGCATGTAGGCATATATTATGTGCAATAAAGGGTTAAAATCATTAAAGCAGAATTAAAAACTAAACTAAAAATGAAAATAATAAAATTACAGACTGAGTAAAAAGGCTATTTTGATTAACCCATTAAACTTTAGAGTTAGTGCTATCATACAAATACACTGACTTGTAGGTTAAAAATTCTACATGTCACATTTATTGTGCAACTACAAATATTTCAGCAAAATGTATACTTTAGTCAGAGTTGTTTCGCTCCTATTTCATTGAGCTCTGTCTCGGTGCACATGCGCATGGCGGCGCTAGTTCTAAATGAAGTCTGTGGAGATTAGCAGAGAATCGCTAATATACCTGTGCAATGTAAATTAAGCATAAAGGAAAACAGCACATCTCAAATACATTAAACGGCGCGTCTCCATCAGCCTCACACGCACCCTATCTGTCAGAGCTTCTAACGGGGTGAGCGCGAGCCGCTTTGAACTGAAACTATAAACTATAGGCTACTAGCTGAGAAATAAAACGCAGAGATTATTTAAATCAAAAACAAACAAAAAAAGATACGATTGGTTGAACTTTTCATCTTTTTCTGTTGCTTGTTTTGAATACTGCGTGCGGACAGGGGCATCACTGGATTTTTAAGTAGTGACAAATCATACCAGCGTACTTTGAGGTCAAAAGGAATGCGAATTCATGACGGGATGTTAAAACAATGGCTCACTCACAGAAGCACTTCTGTTCAGGGTGGAATTTATTTACAGTGCCAGAAAGTTCATCCACAGTGAAGAGTATCTACAAGCGCACACATAAAATTACAAAAATCCGAAGTACCAAAGAAACAACAAAGAGGGAAAATAAACAAGAAAAAAAATCCAACTATGAAATATACAGGAAATAAACCGGTATCCACAATATACAGTAACGTTAAGGGTTTTGGGTTTGCTCAAGGCACCACGGTAGCACATATATAACATTTAAAATACACACAAGTACCTCATCTACTTGCCACACATTATAACCAATCAATAATACTTCAATCCCCACTTATATCCCACAATGTCATACCCAGCTGCAGCTTGTTCATTCGGTTTGGCCGGTGCAACGTTTCCCGCCAGAAGACCGACTACACCCACACAAACAATTCAGGGACGAAACAACAAGACAAGTGCAGTATGAAATGACCAGGAAATGGATATAGATGGAGAGTGGAGAAATGGGAAAATGTCCATGTGCTATCGTGATCGCTTGTGCACCCACTCCCCCAAATGCGGAAATGGCAGGAAGGAACGATACGGAGGATGAATGAGGTAAGTGGGTGTGTTAGTGCCGCTTCCCCAGCGGTGGCAGCTAATGAGACTTTATAACAATGTTAAAGGGGTGGTAGATCAGCTTTTTTTTAATGTGTTCATGTTTATTTTTTCAACATTTATTCTACACCGCTATTTCTGTTCTTGTCAAGATGGTCTGTTGAGTTCCTGGTTCTGTGAAGCTCCTCCCTCAGAAATATGCAATGGGCTCAGATTGGTTAGCTGGCCAGTGTGTTGTTATTCCCAACTGCCTAGTGTTAATTGTTCAGAAACTTCATGCCACCTTACCATTATGGGTAGTTGCATGTGCTCCAGTGTATGATAAACAACGGCGTCAATATTGCCTTATCAATTTGAGCCCAAATCAAACCCAGAGAATATTAATGAGGAGGATTGAGCAGAACCTGTGAAAGCACAGCTCTTAAAAGATGTTTCAGAATGGTATGTTTTTTTATTTGTAGTTGTTTTATACTTTTTAGATATGCTCTCATTTCTAAATGCTGCAGCTGTTTGTTTGCTTTTGATGTACGGTTTAATCCTGATTAAAGAATTATTACAGCACAATACATGATTGCGTGGTAGCATTTTTGTAAAGTAATTGTTTAGTTTAAACAGTATCACAACATCGCTTTGCACATCTTTGCACTGAACTTTGAGCGTCGTAGCTTTGCAGATGTTGTTTAAGCTTTAACAACAACATTACACACTAACTAAAGTTAAAAAAGTTAAATCGCAATCAATCACCCCTTTAAGAAAATCTCACAGAGTGGAACTGAAAAGATGCAAATTTGTTATTCTTTAATTAATTACTCATGTTGTTCCAAGCCTATATATTATTTGCATATAATATAAATGTAACATATAAAATAATAATATAAAATATATATGTATATATATTTTTTTTATATATAAATTTATACTAATGAAGAATCTTTACACATCTCTTTCGATATAACAACAGTTTCAAAACAGAATTCAAATACCGAACCCCCCCACCCCCCCCCATAAAACTAGTCTACATGACTCATGCATTCCAGGTCTTTTGAATTTGTGTGATGGTACTGTGCAAGGAAAAGAATGCATTCACACTATCTAGTGCAGGGGTGAGCAAGTAAGTTTGGCATCGGGCCAAAAAAAATTGCCACGAGATGGCAGGCCAGAACATAGTGAAAGGATCATTTTAGAAATGAATTGATGAAAAACGCAACTAGAATTGCCTAACAGTGTCTCTGGTAGTGAGCTGTCTGTGTTAAACCTGTTAAATCCTGCAGGAGGGCAGTAAACAAAAGCCACATTTGTGTGGTGGTGTCCGGCAGACTATGTGAGCAGAATTAAGTGTCAAAAATTTTCCCTCCGCTCCGGGTTCACCATTCCCTGCTCCCGCTCCACTCCTCGTTCACTGAAATCAGAAACACCGCTCAGCCATCACCCTTCACTGCGCGGCTGAAGTATTTCAGTATGTTTGAAATATCAAAGTTCTGTTCATAATATCGTAAAAAAAAAATATTTTATACTTATTGGAACAATAGTGTGCAAACTTTTTTCCTACCACATGACAAACTAATAACATGGTTGTCAGCATTAAAAGGAATAGTTGCTGATTTTGCGCTGCAAATTTTTGTGAACAGATTCATTGAGAACTATAACTTCCCGCTCATGTCCATTGCCATCATCATAGCGAGTGAAAACCGCAACATGTGGTTTTGAATAACATGTTACTGAATTAGGGAAAAGTTCCCCTCCACGTTTGGGAGAAGAGTGAGCTAGGCTGGGAGATATTGTTAATATGCACAGCAACGTTTGAACAACGTTACCATGGGAGTGAACCGAGTTGTCAGAACGCTTAACGCTCCTGATAATTTATTCACCCCCATGTCATCCAAGATGTTCAGGTCTCCCTTTCTTCAGATCACAAATAATTTATCAGTCGCAACTTATATAACGAAATGATCTGTAATTTTCTTAATTTTATAAAAAAAAATAAAAAATTAATTATACATTTTTGCTCGTCTTGTCAAGCTCTGCGATTGCGCATGCATACTCAGTGTACAACACTGTTCAGACAGGGTGTGTCTAAAAACTTCCAACATTTTTCTCCTCCAACTTCAAAATCGCCCTACATCGTTGTTTACATTTTTTATTTTATTTTTTGGGAAAGAGTGTTTGACCATCCTTGCATGTATGTAAACACTGGGTTGGTGCAACTGTAGCGATGTAGGATGATTTTGAAGTTGGAGGAGAAAATGAGTTGGGAGTTTTTCGACATAGCCCAACTGTACCCTAATGGATTTCCCCTCACAGTGCAGAGCACAGCATCTTCTCCACAGGAATCTCCCACGGTGTCTAAGGGAGGGGAGGTTCATGTTTTTCTGGGTCTGCATGTGCAACAAGTGGGCGGGCATAAATACGCTAAGTTTTTGACGTCACCTTGAAATAGCTAAAGATTCTAAAAAAGACTCGTTTTCATGACTCAGAGTCGATTCTTTCTTTTGAAAGACAATAACTTTATACACAGTGCACTTTAAGATTTAAAATTTTGCAGGATTTTTTCATTCACTTTAGAGCTGTGTTACAAACACTGCATGAAATTTAATTTTTTCAAAAATCCATAATAGGGGCACTTTACTTGACATGAGCATGCAACAGACTTTTTTAGTCTATATGACTGAAAGCATGCCATTTAGAATAAGGTTGATTTTGACCACAAAAAAAAAAAAAGATCAACAACTTTTGTGTTCAAGTCATGATATACTGCCATTATATTGAATTCCTCCTACCAGATATCAACTAATTACATTTTTCTCTTTTTTACCGTGCCTTTAAAATCAACAAGGGAAAAACACTATTCTGTATTTTTTTGTGGGTATAAATGATTGAATGACATAGTCTGGCTAGAGGAAACTGGCCCTCCAACTGAGCCTAGCTTCTCCCAAGGTTTTTTCTACATTTCTGTCACTGATGGAGTTTTGGTTCCTTGCCACTGTTGTCTTTGGCTTGCTTAGTTCGGGACGCTTGACTGATTGCACAGACACTATTGGAAAAGAGCTGAACTGGAAGATGACATCACTGAATCATCAATGGACTGACCTTATCTAGAAAAATTACTCTTTGTTGCTGTCTTCTAGCATTACTGACAAACTATTTTCCTGTTTGACACTGTAAAGCTGCTTTGAAACAACCAGAATTGTATAAAGCGCTATACAAATAAAGGTGACTTGATCTAGAAATACATGAAACTGGATATGCTGATCAGATTCCAGGAACTGGAAAAGCAGAGTGGAAATCCTCCTCCGCCTGTGCTCACACCCCCTTCTCATAAGAACTTGCTGATTCAGCACTGAAAACTAACTCTTCCTCCTCCACCATTCCCAGTGGATTTACCATCCCACTAACCCCTGTTCAAATCGAGATCAACAACAAACAAACACAGACACTGCATGAACCCCAAACTGCACACAACAACAAAAGTGTAGAGTTTCAATAGGTTAATTCAGCCCATTTTTCTCAGCTACCGACAGAGAAAGTGGAAGCTGTTTCAGAGAGTGTGTGGGTACCTTCTTCCTCCAGGCATTCTCACTTTCCTGCAGCTGGACGCAACGGTCAGCCAGAGATGACTGGACCACATTGGTGAGTTTATTCTTTAGCTTGCCCCTCCTGTCATCATCACTACTCTCCAACTCGGCCAGCCTGCCAAACAAAAAGGCTAAGTATTACATTACAGACATAGAGAATTAACTTTCCACTTAAGCAGCTTTTGTGTTTAGACTGTGTCAGTGGTATAACAAACATCCCATTATTGGACTTCTGTGGGTTCATTTAAAGCTTGGTAATTAAAAGTGCTCCTTATTGCACATACAGTAGATGAGGGTTCAAACCCAGTTTAGATACTCTGAAGATTTGTTTAACTGATTTTATTTTATTTATATTTTGATATTCATATTTTCTACTTAAAATATCTTCAGACTAACATTCACATTTTTCCAAGCATAGCATTTTAAACAATTAAAACAAGTGAAAATGAAAAATGTATTCAATTATTTAAAATAAATTTGCAAACACAAAACAACTAAATAAAATAAATCATTATTCTTATTTCGTTCATAATACATGTTTTTATTCTTATAGTCTGTCACTGAGTCAAATGATTAATTGCTATCAAAAGCCATAACAAACCAATTATAAGACTTCAAACAAAGAATTAGCATCAGCCACAACATAATACATTTGCCAGACACTTTCATCCAAAGCAACTTAGATTTTCAGGGAATGAATGAACTGATGAAATGCAAACATATGGCCTTGGCATTGCTAGCTCAAACAGCTCTACAGTTTAAATTACAGGAATGCTTTTAAGCATAAAAACTACTTTTCCAACTCTCCCCCACACTCACCCCCCAAAAATAGTAACCACAGCTGCCAATCAAACTAAAGAACATTATAAAGACTACTCCCACAATACCTCTCTTTTAGGGAGGAGCTCATGCTCCCATCCAGGCTGCTGTCTAGCTCCTCCCCTTCTACAGATTGGGAGATGGAGGGAGTTTCGTCCACAGAATCTGGGGAAGGAGTGCGAGGAGTCTCACTCGAGCTGCTTTCCTCTCTCTGAAGCTTCTTGTTTTCTCTATCCTCATCATCATACTCAACCTCATCATTATTGTCCTTCTTTCCATCAACAACAGTCAGCTCCTTGCAGGTTATGATGGCAGGAGTTGTGATCTGCTCCAGCTCAGTGGGTTCTGTGTCCAGACTAGTTGAATGGCTCTTCTTCAGGATGCCTTTGATGCTCCGCTGACCTGAGTCCTGTCTCTGCAGAACTGGTGTGGCGGCTTTTGGCTCCTCCGTGCCCTCAAAACACTGCCTTTTTCTCACTTTCTGCTCATTCTGTGCAACCTAGAATACACAATATAAATACATTGAGGATAAGATGGAGAATTACTTTGAGATCTTGAATGGATACAGTTTCACACCATCTTATATCCATCTTATACCCCTTATAAGTGCTAAATTTTAGATTATAGTTTTGTCTTAGATATTTTGCTTCCTAAAGACAGTTTGCCCTGAGAGATGCATCACTGCTTAAGAAATATGTCTTGCCAGCAAATTAAAGAAAACTGAAACAAAGCAGTCTGTGTCTTATCTTTTGTGGTAAAACAACATGCAAAAACAAGTGCTGACCCCCCACCCCCTTCACTTTTTTCATTAATACATGTGCCCAAACTTTGTCTCCTAGTAGGAGAAAGAGAGGGACATAAAGAGATGCAACTGGTCACACTGTGAGTGAAGGAATGGAAAACATGGTTGGTTGTCTTTAGGAAGGAGGAAACACTGAGACACAGCGACCCAGAAAGAAAGGGGCAGGAGAGTGGAGACTCATGAGGGGTGTGAGAGGATGTGTGGAGCCACTGCAGATCACATGAGTACATAAGATGATGTCAGTGAAAATAAAAACAGTAAGAATAAACTAACCTGACCCATCTTCAATTTATGTTATGCAACATGACTGCTTACCGTGTTTTCTATCACATTCTCATCTTTCTTCATTCTCACATCCTTCTCTCCTGCAGTGAAAGACTGAAAGCAGGATATCTTCTCCTCAGACTCTCTGAGATCTTTTCTTTCATCAGAACTTTTCTCACCTTCATCTGATGAGGAATGGCTGCATAGGGGAGACATTGTTTGATAGGAATCACGTTACAGTAAAATTTATTTATATATCATTTTATGTTCATTTTTTCCATTTAAAAAGCTGAGCATTTTAAATGTGGCTGACACTCCCTCTGAGTTAAAACAAACTAATACCGGAGTAATTCATGTACTCAAACAGTAAACTGACTGAACTGATTTGACAAACTGCTTTGATTTGAACTCTCTCACAACAGACATGGAAGAGAAGACAATGCTGAATAAAGCCTACATTTTTGGACGAAAATGTATGTTCGATGCTTCAAAATATTCTAACTGACCCTCTGATGTCACATGGACTACTTTGATGATGTTTTTCTTACCTTTCTGGACATGGACAGTATACCGTACACACAGTTTCAATGGAGGGACTGAGAGCTCTCGGACTAAATCTAAAATATCTTAAACTGTGTTCCGAAGATAAATGGAGGTCTTACTGGTTTGGAACGACATGAGGGTGAGTTATTAATGACATAATTATGATTTTTGGGTGAACTATCCCTTTAAATAACTGGCTGAACATGCATCAGTAAACATGGCAATAACATTCTAGCTCGCATTCTAGTTTATAGCTAACATTCATGTTTGTAAAAAGACATACAGACCCATGCCTGGCTAGTGTAATTTGAGTATGAGGACCCGGGTTTTACACCCTCACTTAAAGCAGTCTAAGTGAATTAAAAAAATTTGACCCAGGAAGATAAAAGTGAACTGTTAGGGCCCTATCATACACCCGGCGCAATGCGACGCAAGGTGCAGCGCAAGTATGTTTGCTAGTTTCAGTCCGGCGCCATTCGCATTTTCTCGCCCAGCAGTGATGCCAACTTCTTTCGAAGCAAAAGTAGCTAAACCCTGCCTGAAAAGTCGCTAAATGTCGCCAGATGATGTCATACGCTAATTAGCATATTCTTGACGTAAGTGCGTCGTATTGTCTTGCCTCACTGTGCTCATGTACTGCATTTTAAAGCAGCCAATTTCTCAATTAAACTGTTTTTATAATTATGTTTTAATGTTTCTGTTGTCAGACAACGAAATGAATATAATAATGACATAACCAGCTCTCAAAGATATTAATCTGCACTGAAATCCTATTCACGACATTGTCTAATGAAATCAAATAAACAAATGATTAAGACGATGGTTGTGCTGTGATTTCGGCTATGCTTGCATGTAAAATAGAATTAGAAGCACCAGAATATATATATATAAAATTTAATTTAATTTTTTTTTACTTAAAGTGCTGCTCCTCTCTGCGATCGCTGAACAGAGATGCAGAGAGAGAGAGAGAGAGAGAGGTGTGTGCTTTGGGAAAGAGAGACCTCACTTGTGCGGCAGTCTCAGAGACTAAATAAGGTTTGTCCAAGAAAGTCACTAGATTTGTCGTTAGGCGCTTTTTTGAAAAAGGTACTAAATCTAGCGACAAAGTTGCTAAGTTGGCATCACAGCCATTCGCTTGAGAAGCGTTCAGCTTTTCCGCCAACAAATTCCGCCATGTAAATAGCGAGCACATCTCGCTCTTAAAGGGAATGGGAGATGACACTCTGATTGGTTTATTGAACGTTACGACCATTACTTAAGAGAATATGGACAACTCATTCCGAAAATGCACCCCGGTGCACGGACCGTTTTTCCTTCATTAAAATAGCAAAAGTGGATTTGGACACGCCCTTAATGCACCTGCGTCGTACACTTTACACTTTGGGTTTAGATCGTTAAAATAGGGCCCCTAATATCTGAAAACTGCAGCTTGCAACAAACTGTGTGCCAATGAACCAGAAACAGCTACCACACACACACACACACACACACAAACACACAGAAAGCCCATGCAGCCAAAAATGTGCATAGGACCTGGATATTGTAGATCTACACCACATCAGACACCACACACACCATATACCAGACCCCTGCTGTGAGAATTGAGCCAGATTAGATCGGATCCAGAAGCTTTGAGTCTGAAGTTCCGACAATAAGCCTTTTTTTTATAGCGGACCTGTCTTTTGTAAAGTAACACTCTATCAAATCTCTAAAACCAACCTTTAGAAAAGCAGCTTTGCTAAAATTCTCCCTCCCAGAAGCCCTAGGTTTGTAACTCCAAGAGACATTAATTCAGTCCAGTCAGGGCTCAAGGAGGTCAGTAATATGGAGTGCTTGGTCATGATATCCAGTGATAGGTAGCAGAGGTCTGTTCTTTAGTGCAATAAGAAGCAGACCTCCAATCTTTAATATATTAGCCTCACTACATTCTAGAAACATGCAAGTGTGCTACCCACACGTATGTACATAACTTCGGACACATGCCACAGTTGAGCTACTGGTTTACTATCTGGAAAGCTTATCATTAAAGTATGTAGACAGCTTCAAAATAAACACACACACACATAAAGAGAGAGAGAGAAAGAATGAGCAGGCTTCACAGAGATGCTTATCTGACAAACCGGCATTTTGCAATCATCTGCTATGACTCACTACCATCCTGGCAGGAAACACATCTAAACTATACCAACACAGAGGATTATAAACTCCAACAAATAAGCCTTGTGGTAATTACCACAGAAGGGACTACGTGCAAATGAAAGAGAGATCATTCCAAACCTATATGAATTTCTTCCTCAGTGGAACACAAAATAAGATTTTTTTTTTTTTTTTTTTTCACACACTAAGTCAAAGGGGAACAAAAACAATACTGGACCCCACTGACTTTCACTGCTTGGACAAAAAACAGACATACCTTCATGTTTCACAGAAGAAAGCGAGTCATACAGGTTTGGAACAATGTGAGGATTGGTAAACAACAGAATAAAATTTTTTGGCTGAACTAAACATTCAAACTTAAAATGCTGACTGTTACCTGTTGGAAACTGTCCTCTTCCCACTTATATGCTCTCTTTGTGGCTTTGTTTTGTGAGTAGTGTCTTCAGCTTGGTTCTTTGGATTTGTGGAGATGTTGGTCTTCTCCAACCCCTTGCAGCCAAAGGAGGAAAAAAAACATGAATACAGAGATTTTAAAGCTCAAAATGAGGAACCATTGGTACTTTCCACATCAGACTAATCCTCCGAGGATGGCCCATTCAACATCTCACAATTAGCCATTCAGTTTTGTCAACAATTTTTTTTTTTTTTTAAACAAAGCCTGGGCAGAGCCAGAGGAGCTGCAGGAGTTTAGGCATGCAAACACATACACACACAGCCTGGGAAAAGTTGTTCTCTTCAGATTGAATGAGGCCAGTGGGATAAAAGGGACTTACAGGAGACCACAGAGGTCAAAGTGGTTTTGACTGCTCTCGATTCACAAGCTCTGAGAATGGAGAGAATTGAGGTGATACTCATTTAATTAATATTACAGGAATGTTTTGGGTTAAAAAGTTAAGCTCAATCGATTAGCATATACAGTAACACACTTAAAATGAAAGTCTATAGGAAAGGGTTTGCATTGAGATAAAAGCCAAAGTACATAAAAACCATGGTTAATTCGTGGTTACCATTGTTGAACTATATTAATCTTATTATTTTATTATCTGTAGTTAAATCATGGCTAATTTTTGTAAGGGGTCAGACACTGTTATGGCACACATTGGGAGGCACACATAGATAGTTAAACGTGGTTGTCTTGGCTCTTTTGCACAGCAGCAGTATGTCTTGGTGGTGGATCTGCTTGTTTTGGGCGGGTTTTGACCTGTCCTGTCATGCTTACATTCATGAGTGCAGATATTTGCATATCTGCTGATGCAGGACTTTGTTTTCTTACACTCAGCAGCATTCATATACAGATGCATCTAAAAATTTTTGAATATCATGGAAAAGTTCTTTATTTTCTGTAATTTAAATCAAAAAAAGCTAAAGTTCTTTTATTTTCTATATTTATTGCACACAAACGGAAATAAGAGTTTTTTTTTTGTTTGTTTATTTGTTTTAATTCTGATGGTTATGACTTACAGTAAGGAAAAAAAAAATCAGTTTCTCAAAAAATGAGAATATTCCATTTTGAGCTTGATTAGTTTGATTAATTTTGAGTATAAATACTGGGTATCTCTTGGGCTAGTTATTAACATGCAACCACAATTATGGGAAATATTACCGACTTGACAGTTGTCTAGAAGACAATCATCAACACCCTCCACAAGGAGGGTAAGCCACAGAAGGTCATTGCTGAAAGGGTTGGCTGTTCACAGAGTGCTGTATCAAAATATATTCATAGAAAGTTGACTGGAAGGAAAAGGTGTGGTAGGAAAAGATGCACAAGCAACAAGGATGACGCAGCCTTGGGAAGATTGCCAGGAAAAGCAGATTCAAGAACTTGGGAGAGCTTCATAAGGAGTTGACTGAAGCCAGAGTCAGCATATCAAGAATCACCACGCTCAGACATCTTCAAGAAAATGCTACAGCTGTTACATTCCTAGAACCAAGCCACTCCTGAACTAGAAAAAAAAAACGTCAGAAGCATTTTACCTGGGGTAAGGAGAAAAAGAACTGGTCTGCTGCTCAGTTATCCACAGTTCTTTTTTCAGATGAAAGTAAATTTTGAATTTCATTTGGAAATTAAGGTCTGGAGTCTGGAGGAAGACTGGAGAGGCACAGAATCCAAGCTGCTGACAGTTCAGTGTGAAGTTTCTCAAGTCAGAGATGATTTGGGGAGCCGTGGGGTCTTCTGGTGTTGGTCCATTGTGTTTTATCAAGTCCAAAGTCAATGCAGCCATCTAGCAGGAGATTTTGGAGCACTTTATACTTCTATCTGCTGACAAGCTTTATTGAGATGCTGCTTTTATTTTGCAGCAGGACTTTAGCGCCTGCCCTCAGTGCCAAAACCACTTCCAAGTGGTTTGTTGACCATAATATTACCGTGCTTGATTAGCCAGCCAACTCACCATCCCTGAACCTCCCAGAGAATCTATGGGGTATTGGGAAGAGAAATATACGTAACTGACAAACAATACAGAGGAGCTGAAGGCCACTATCAAAGCAACCTGGGCTTCAATAACGCCTCAGCAGTGCCACAGGCAGATCGCCTCCATGCCATGCCGCATTGAAGCAGTAATTCCCCAACCAAGTATTGAGTGCATAATTAAACCTGCTTTGGAGATCTTGACCATTTCTGTTTTGTAAATCTTTTTTTGATTGATCTTTGAGAAAATATTTGAATTATTTTAAAATACAGAATTTTAAATTTCCCTAAACTGCAAGTCTTAACCATCAGAATTAAAACAAAAAACTCTTGAAATATTTCATTTTGTATACAATGAATCTAGAATATAAGAATTGTAATTTAATTTTGTATTAAATTACAAAAAATAAATAACTTTTCCATAATATTCAAAGTTTTTGAGATGCACCTGTATTGGCTGGTATTGTCCATTTCTTTTGTCTTCTGCTTTATCTGAGGTAATTTCATGTATGTTACAGTATGTCTGTGGCATGTATATGAATGTTTTGGCAGTAGCAAGTCTCCGTACTGTACTTGCTCTGCTGCAGTAGCTGTAGTACAGCAATAAACCGCGACATCAGCAGTGTATCAGATCTTCAGCCAGGTCCAAATTTATTAACACTGCCATGTCCAAGAGACGACACAACAGAAAATCTCTTATTAACCTTACATGTGAAAAGTAAAATTTTTCAGCTTTTTTCAGTAAAGGCAGGAAATACAGTCATTTTCATTAAATATGCACTCCAGAGAGGGAGTGTTGCTGATTTAAAATTTATTGTGCTACAAATAATTTAGATTAACAACAGCCTATAGTTTAACTAAATTGTAATTTAATACAATTTTGATGTTAACTTCCCTGATTTTTCTGTAGAAATCAGAAAGGTCTGAAAAATAAATTTTTTAAAATGTCCTGCCATTTCTACGTTTAACATTCATGTGTCAACCCCGACCCAAGTTTTTTTTGTTTTTTACAAAAAAGTAATTTTTTAACCCAAAGCATTGCTTTAATTAAACTTTTCCTTTTTCCTCACAAGCAAGCAGGAAAATGTGTTGTTTTCATTCAACTGTTCTTGAAAACACCTGTACATCTTCAAGTCCAGTATTCAGGTTTTCTTATGACAGTCATTACAGAAAGCTCCTTTCAGGACAATTGCAGAGCTAAGCTGACAATAATATGTTTAAATGATTTCATTGTTCAGTCAATTTGTACACCAATCCACAAAGCTAATTTACCACAGTGAATCTTAAAACTTGTAAATCAGTGTTTTGAATGAGAAGGAAGAGCTGGAATTCAACTTAGTGCTGCTAGTGCTGAAATACGATCCACCTATTAAACCTATTACTATAAAATAGAGTTTATACCTGTGACCGTGAAATCAACATGACAAAAATAAGAGATGTCACATGCTGACAGGCAGATCACATGTCCATTACAGTGCTTACAGATAAAGAGCACTTACTTTAAAAAGAGACGTCTTGGCAGGCATACCGGTTTTGGCGTCATCATCTGCTTTCCTGTCGTCTGTCAACACAAACAAGAATGTCTGAGCATGCACAATTGCACATGTATGCACACCAAAGTGCCTGAAGCAAACTTTACTCATACTGCACACAGTATATCACATATATTGAGTGAAGTCATGCTCCCAGGAGGATTGTTTCACAGTTTTAGTTTGTAGAAAAATAACCCATCACACACACACACACTATCTCTCTCTCTCTCTCCCTCCTTCTAAAGCTCTTTTATAAACACTTATCATCAAGTACTGCTCTTGACATTAACCCACTGTGCAGAACTCAAAGAAATGACCATATGAAAACCACCTGTTCAGTGAGAGTGTGATAAGACCAGCTGGGAAATACTATATTCAAATATTTACGGTTGGTAAGATTAAAAAAAAAAAAAATGCTTACTAAGGCTTCATTGGATATAAAATACAGTAAAAACAGTGATAGTGTGAAAAATTATTACAATTTAAAAGAACAGTTTCTAATATTTTGTAATATATTCCTGTGATAAAGCTACATTTTCAGCAGCCATTACTCCAGTCTTCAGTGTCACATATTTCAGAATATATTCTTATATGCTTATTTGCTCCTATATTTAGCAACTTGCTAGCAATCCTCATTTTCAAGATACACAAAAGCTTAAAAAGAGGACAGAACTCTCATGGCCTTATGGAATAGAAAAATGTCCAGTGACTGCACACTTCAGAATGTCAGTGGATGTGGTACATGTAGGAGTCTTTCACCTACTGAATAATAAGAATTAGCTTTATTCACCAAGTGTGTGCAGACACACAAGGAATTTGTTGTGGTTTTTAGGATCTCTTGGTACACACATACTACATACTGTACATACAAGACATGAGAACAAAGAACAATTAAATGACAAAAAAAATAATATTTATTATTATTTAGGATACATAATCAGTTGGCAAATGCTTAATTAATTGAGGGAAGCAATTATTGTGATCACAATCACTGCCCTAGTGCAGTGATGAATTTTGTGTATCTTATTTTATTGTTCAGTATAGTAATAGGGGCAGTCTGTGAGTCACACAACTCTGGTTGTGTTACCTCTGATGAAACCTTTGTAAGTTTGACTTTCCTTTTTCTCACTAAGTGGTAAGCAGACTGCTATCACAGAGTAGGTTGATTTTACAGTAAAATGCCATCTGACGTCACAAAAATGTCCAACTCCTCCAGAGAAGTCAATGGTGGGACAAATCCTAAAAGTTTACACATTCAAATGAATGACCTCACTGCAAAGCACTTTAAAGCAGGTCAGACAGTTGTGTGACATTGTTCCTGAGAGGCATGTAAAGGGCAGGTTTTAGTGAAGCGCAGTGGAGCTTCTGCCCCGACAGTGGAAACGCAGCACTATTATGTCTGGCCCGACAGTGGAAAAGCGGCTAGTGACTCAGAGGTAGAGTTTGGCCCTTTAATGATTAGAGAATCTGACTTGTAACCCGAATGTTGTAGGTTCGAGTCTCAGGTCTGGAAGGGATTGAAGGTTCTACTACCTTCAATACCACAACTGAGGTGAAACCCATGTGCAAGGCAAATACAAATATATATACAATATAAAGAAACTCAGCAAGAGAGAGAGAAAAGCACTGTTCCCAGGCTATAAAGTGCTTTTTCAGTGATCCAGTCACAAGCAGTCAGCTGAGATATTATTTACTGTTTCCACCCATCTTCATTTGAACACTTAGATTTTTGTCACACTAAACATTACTTCCATTGGTGTGCCAAGAGCCAAGTTTAGGAGCTACTCCATACACCTACTTCCTACTCACCATGATGCTTTGTGCAAATTATGGGAGTATTAACTAATTACTAACAATAGACCATGAATAACCCCAAAAGCTCAAATGGGTGAGTCTTAAAACAGAAATATTATGAACGTGTTACAATAAATATTAATGTATAGTCAATACTATGTAACAATTACAATTTTAGTCATTTACTGGAACACTATAGCATGTTGTATTTTCCAGCTTTAGAAATATTCCTGTAAAACTACTGTCATTTTGAGTTGATGTTTTTGGTAAAGGTGGATTTAAGTACTACTAATGAGGCCAACAACTGTCCTCTTTAAAAAGTGAGAGTGTGGCACAATGCAGGCAAGAGAAATGAATTCTGTATTTCATAATGGGGCTCTTTGAAATCAATGAAACTTACCCTGTGTAATCTGGGCTTCTTCTGTTTCCAGCAGACTGTGTAAAAGAGAGAGAGAGAGAGAGAGAGAGAAAGGCAATGACTTATAAGTTTGTGAATTAATATGTGGCAAGCAAACAAAAGATGACACAGCTTCACCTGAAACCCTTTTCTCTTTTTTGCTGTCCCTCACTGCACTTCCATTGTCCTGCTTAAGTTAAAGAAGGATGGGTACTCCGTGATAAACACGAGAAAGCATACACCACACATTATAAATGCCCATGATGAGGGAAAAATTAAATTAAATCAGCAAATATATTGAATATTCACACTGCATTACACAGCTTTTTGTGCAACCCAATGCTCTTTAGAATAATTGTCCCTCCCACTGATATCCCCTGCAGCTAAACAGCAAGTCTAGAGGTCTGCTCGAACAGACCATAAGTGGAAGTGATGTAGATTTCATAGGGTATTCCATCTCAAGTGACATTTCATTTAGAATGGCACTTCAGATGGCATAGGGAACACTGATAAATCACTTTACAGGAAGAGGAATGGAAGATTTACCCACCATTGTGCATCACTTTAGCACTTTAAATAAAATTACATAAAAGTTTAAATAAAATTCAAAGTGAGTTAACACTTAAGTCACTTAAGTGTTATTACTGGGTTTAAATTATTCCCAGGTCTTTTTTTTGTATGCTGCTGTTCAAGGGTATAAAGTGCCCGAGATGCTAGCATTACAATGCAATCATATTACATTTATTTAATATAAAAGACATATAACCAAATTACACATGACAATTTACATGAATTAAATTGATAATATATTTATATACTACACATGGATATACTTTATAGTGTAAATACTTGGTGCAAACACACTGGCTTTCATTCACTAATAAGTATGTGGATAATTTGTATTCATATGCACAGGATTAAATCTCACAAAAAAATAAAAAATAAAAATAAAACACACCCCAACCATCTCCATATAACAGATGTCCACACAACCTTTTATTAACAGCCTTTCATCAGAGCAAGCATATGACACTCTCGAAAGATACTGTATGCAGCAAAATCCTCAAGCAACGTCAACCTTTCCATCCTCAGACAAAATAAACACCTTAAATATATATTATTTCTTCAAAGACTGTAGATCTTATCCTAAGTTCATAATGACCACAAGGTGCTTATGGAACAGGGTTGAGGGCACAGAATTTTGCTACATTATGAGCATTTATGAGTAACATTCCAATCTGATTTTATAGCTGCTGCAGAGAAACAGATGACTTTGTAATACTGCAGATGGACCACCTCTATGGTGCATTCTTGGAACTTGACAGCTCATGATGACCCTGAACTGTTGCGGACTTCTTGTGTTCCATGAGAAGAGGAAAAAACAGCGTACAGTTTTGAGACAACTTTAGGGTAAGTAAACAATGACAGAATGTTCATTCTTGGGAGAACTACATTCTAAAAACAAACTCCTTAGTGGCAATGAAAGATGACGAGAGAGAGAGAGAGAGAGAGAGAGAGAGAGAGAGAGAGAGAGAGAGAGAGAGAGAGAGAGAGAGAGAGAGAGAGAACAGAGAAAATCTATACATTTTATATATGAGAGTAGGTGAGGGGTTGAAACCCAGCCTGACCCAACTCATTCATTCATTCATTAAGATCAGCCTGCAGCTGAGCCCCATAAGTCTAGATGAGTTTTTAGAAGACAGAACCCAGTGACATGCTGCTTTCTTCCCTTTATATATACAGAACACTGGCTTTAGCACCTTTCTATTGGAGTCTATTTGATGAGATCTTTAATTTCTTTCCATCTCTGGAGGCAATCAAAACATCATCTAATTTAGCATATAATATTTAGCATAATCAAACTCTACAGCAGCTCAGGGCAGTTTATGTTTGCCATAATATAAAATATTAAAACATTCCAACATGCACTTTTAACCTTCCTTTACCTCAAGGTACTGTGTCAGATTATCAGCCCAACATGGCTGCATCTATTGTATAAACAAAGAACAGATTAGGGCTGAAACGATTCCTCGAGTAACTCGATTACAAAAAATGATCGAGGCAAATTCCTCTGCCTCGAAGCCTCTTTTAATTTATTTTAAATCTCACGTCAGGTTCTTTCGCAATGATTTTATTTTTTTTTAATGTGACAACGCATTTATGTCACCCACAAAGCAGAAGGAGACACAAGCGCTGCTTCGGAAATCACATACTGCAAGGAGACAGCAGTGTTTTGATTTGAGGGCGCGGGCAAACGTAAAGAGAACGTCGTGGTGTGTGTCCATTGCAAGATAGAGCTGGCATACCACAACTAGGGCGCTACGATTTCGCGATGCAGAAAACGCAGAGAGAATCACGGAATCCAGTCATAAAAACGGAATTTACAGTTTAACGCGGAATGGCATGGAATTTGCCAAATTTTGAATGAATTAATCAAAAATCGTTCATTGCACTTACATCAAATCATGATATGGACTAATATCTGTAAATATTAAGCTGGAACAGTCTATTTAAATATGAATCCTGCATGTTCTGCGTGTCTCTGTTAATGAATGGAGCAGAAGCGCGACTTCCTTTATTACAGACACTGAAGCGTGACGCTCTGGTGATTTCAGCGTCTGCTGTCTCACTAAATAAGGACGTGAACACATGAACAACATCTCCAGAACTGCTCTGACAGTCACTTCATGAGCATTTGACCGTTTGATCTGAGTAAACTAGCGACACATCACATACACAGAACTGTAAAGGTACGTCAACCCGTCAAAATAAAAGTCCGGTTTAGTTAGTAAAGACAAGTATTTGCCAGAGATGTATTACTATTGTTCAGCAGAATGTACATAGCCTACAAAAAAAACATTTTTTTTTTTTTAAAGGTTTAATCACACAGCATTTCTTCCATGTTTTATTTTTAATAGTAAATCCTATTTGTTTACCAAAAAGTTAAGTTTGCTTAATTTTCAATAATTAAAAGATAAATTAAATTAATGTTTTATGTGTTTAATGTTTAATGCATCTCAGAAAATGCTTTATTTGAAACCCCAACTGAATGGCACTTAAATGCACTTAATTCATCTGTCAACTTTATTGTCATTGTTCACAGTACAAGTACAGACAGAGAAACAATGGGTAATAATTAAATGTTTATTTTTGATGTATGCATTCTATGCATTTAAAAAATAAAAATATTTTTTTTCTAAAAAAGGAAACTTAGTTGTTCATTTTGAGAGACCCAGCAGACTTATTTTCTCTTGCATAATTAATATTGCACTTTAATTAAGCAAAAAACTTTTTATCTGATTACTTGATTAATCGATGGAATTTTTGGTAGAATACTCGATTACTAAACTATTCGATAGCTACAGCCCTACAACAGATGATCAAGTAACCCTTACAAATTGTAGCTTTTATTACGTTTTCTCTAAAGTTATAGACCTTTTGTATAGACCACCCCTTTTCAGTGCTGTCTTCTGTCATCTGTTTGTACTACCATGAAATAATTGAAAGTCAATTTGTACAAATTTATGAATGAACTGCTAATTTGGAAATCTTCCTGGTCTATGACATTTGTCATTTATGACATCCGCTTCGAACATTAAAATGCACATGACTTTCCTTAACTCTACCTACTAATAACTCTTAAACTGTGATGCTACCACAAAAAGAAAAGTTTAAAGACAAATATTCTAAAGATGGCTGCTCACTTGTTTCTCTGACACAAAGTTTATAATAGTCAAGAGTTTGGACACATATCATTCTTCACTATTAATATTTTCCACAATTTAAATAAATAATCAGAATTATGAAATAAAATAACTGAAGTATGGGAATAATATAGTAACCAAAAACCCTTATGCAAGTTTACCTTATTGCCTTATTGTAACATCTTATATATTTAATTTGGTATTCTCTAAGTAAACTGATGCTGAACAGTTTACTACCTGCTCCATTCTGTAAATTTGAAGTAAGTTTTGAAACTTTTGACTGGTAGTAGTAAGTAGTGTTGTCTAGTTGGACATTGTCTTTGGTAATGCAAATAACATGGGTTTGACGTAAATGGTGTAGGGCA
This sequence comes from Carassius carassius, assembly GCF_963082965.1. NCBI lineage: Eukaryota > Metazoa > Chordata > Actinopteri > Cypriniformes > Cyprinidae > Carassius > Carassius carassius. Next base: position 11,698,088 of record NC_081793.1, on the reverse strand, counting down.
GCTAAAAGGAAGAAAACACCTGAGAAGCAAAGATCGCTCACTCAGAAAACTATAGTTTTCTGTTTCACTTTATTTTCTTTCTCTTTTTTAGACGAAAGCAGTTAGAAAGCGTTTAGTTATTTACTAATTGCCATTGTACTTCACAGTGTAACAGTAAAGGGAACAACTTGTGCAGTAAAATTAGGCTCTGTGTCAGCAGATACAAAGCTAAACGTCATGTTGTCAGATCAAGCTTACAGCCAGCACACAATTTCACTGACACTTGAAGACACCGGAGTAAACAGCTAAAGACTAGTTCTCAACTCATAAATCACATAATCCTCCACATTGACCCTTATCAATTATATTCTACATCTAGTCCAGTTTTACTTTCCCTTTTAGATAAGACCCAGGTCTTACTGACCTTTACAGTGCAGAAAATGAAAGACTAAACAGTGACATGCCGGGGCAGGACTTGCTGGTTTGACATGTAATGGCTGAGTCTGAGAATGAACAATGTCAACATGCCACTCTCCTGTTTACGCTAGCAATTTTAATCTTTGGAAAGGCACTGATAAAATGTGACACTTTGTTAGTCTTCAAAATCAAGCAAATACAGCACAGGACTTTAATCAAATAAAAGGTAAACATAATCAAATAAAAGGTAAACAGAATGGTGGTATTTAGTATTCATTTCTTTCAAAATATTTATTTGTCTTAGAGATACAAACATTTCTTACAAATGTCAGGCCTGCAATAAAACACAGCATAAATCTGCATAAACCAGAAGTTCACACACTTTTTCAGGTGGTGAACCACATTGATAAACCAAAATTGTGGACCACCTAAAACACCAAATATGGAGGAAACCATAGACTAGTTTAGATTAGGTCATCTTAATTCATGTAAAAAGCCCCATTAGTTAGACTAATGTATTTAAATAATTTTACCTTTACCAATCCACAATTTTACCAGTTCTTATTTCATTACCATTATCTAAATATATCATTATATATTAAACATAAAAATATCAACCAGTCATTTTATTAATTTATTAGTCTAATTATTAAAATACCGAGTATTTCTCAAATTTTTACTAAGGATTTGTTTTTTATTATTTAAATCGGGCAAATCGGTACAGAGAATCAGCACCGAACAAGGAAGAGAAAGTTCTACTCTGTCCGTCATACAAGAACATTCCAAACTAAGACTGAGACTAGCATTCCTCTCCCTCATCTGGAACCCCTTTCACATTTGCTTATAATATCCATGTTTGTAATTGCCAATAAAGGAGAAACACTATGTTGACTGTGCTTTAGTAAGTTAAAACCAAAACAAAAATCTTTAATGTAAAAATCTCCCTGACTATGGCTAAGTTCAAAGTGCCCTCAGTCTGAACTTACTGAGCAGTGAAACATGAGATCTGTGTTACACTCTGAACGGACAATATTTATCATTGCAGGATATTGCACTGAGACTTAAACTCACCTGTGATGTTGGCGTGAACATGTTACTTGGTTTTTCTCGTCACTGTGGCTAACGAAGATGTTAGAGAATGGTGTGGCATCTGTTTTTGCCTCAGAATTGCTCCTGTCTCCTTGCCTGCTCAGAGCACTGCTATCTTTATCGTACTGACTTAGTACAGAGGAAACCTCGTTCTTCTTCAGCTCAGAGGTGTCTGTGGTTTCCCTATTTTTTTCCCTCCGTGTATATAGGGATGAACTTTCCTCCAAGTCTGCATACCTTTCAGCCAACTCCCGTCTTCTCTCTGCCTTGTAGCGGGCAATACGTTCAGCTTTGGAGTCCAGAGCATCCATTATATCTCAATTCCAGTTACACGTCCTTTGGCTGAGATATAAGCTACAACACGGAAGAGTCTTGCTCACTTCCTAGTGGACAAAGAGTCTGACGATATCATTCCACTGTTGAAAGAGACAAACAAAATGAGTTGTCTGCTCTTGAAAGTCTTTTGTTTAAGCACTGAATAAAGCAAGAAACAAAAAAAAACAAAAAAATTTTTTTTTTTTTGGGGGGGGGGGGGGGGGGGACTATATACAAAATACTGGTACAGTCACTAACACACCTACACTCTAATCCTTCTTATGTCAGTTTTTAGTCAGCCATGATGTCAAAAGAAAGCCTGTAAAGGAGAGAAGTGATCCTGCTGAAAGAAAACATGCAGGACTCCTGCCCACATTGCTGTGATTCTCATATTACCCTGAACAGCCCTGGGGAGGGAGGGACGGAGGGAGGGAGAGAGGGAGAGAGGGAGAGAGAGAGAGAGAGAGAGAGAGAGAGATTAGCACCAAAGTGCACTCAACATACACAAGTGCTCTTTTTCAGCACCTTTAGCAGCATTGTTATCTGCTGCCTGCATAGGCCACCTTCTAAGAGGTCGTTTACACAGAACAAACGTCTTAGTGCCAGTCCAAATCGTATTTTTTTGCATATCGGACTGGAATCTGATCATATTAAGTGAATGGCAAAATAATAATAATAAAATTATAATATATATATATATATATATATATATATATATATATATATATATTTTTTTTTTTTTTTTTTTTTTTTTTTTTACACAAATATGTTTCAAGCTACATTGATATGTGGTTTGAATTTTGATTCACACTGCATTTCTGGAAATCCATTTAAGTGATCAGATTGTTCTTTAGCTTTTTCTTTGCCTGTCACTTTCTCATGCCCTGCAAAACTTCAACATGTCAGACGTTTTTAGAAAACATGTTGAAGTCTCTGAAGAAACAAGGTTGTGTTGTTGCAAATCAAGCAGAACATGACTCTGCTGGTCTAAACAACTCTTTGAGTTTTGAGGCCAGCAGTGACACCAGCATAGAAAAAAGCACAGAAAAACGGCAGATAAAGCGCAGTCCAGCTTTTCTGCCATTGGTTCATAATATGTAATATTCCAGTGCTAAGGAAACATGTTCAACATCTGTTTTGCAAACTGTAATGCTGCTGTTGTGTTTTAGCATAGGCATACCAACACAACGTTGTTGCCATAAAAACCAATACAGATATTACATTAGGTGAAAAGAGCAGCACTGGACACACAAATTGGATCTGAACAGCTGCAACACAATGTGGACACATGTGGTTCAAGTTAATGTTTTGATACTGAAAATATTTAAACGTTTTAGACTTAAATCAATATTTCTGAGAATTTAATTAATTTATCTGTCTGCATACATTATTTTCACTGAGCTTGTTGCATAAATTATCTTACATTATGAAACAGACCTTCATGTCAGGGCTGCACCTATGCTGCATTAAAAAATACACCAAGTATGCCAATGACCAGGTGTTGCAACAGGGTCTGTAAAATCCCCTCCCATAACACCACCATGACCACAGGTAGGCATCACACAAGAACACACAAGTCTTTCACCACAGATTTGTTTTCATCTTAAATGCATTCAAATACCAGATCTACATGCCTACACATGTCAGCATGAAGCAATTAGAATCATATCAGTGTGCGTGTGTGTCTGTGAACACAACTGTGGGTGATGAAGGCTGGATGGAATTGCTGTGAAAGACGAAGAACTGTGTGCTGGTGTTTGCGTTAGTGGGTGTTTGAGGGCACAAAGGGAATTTAGCATTGCCCTCCTGGATTCCTACTGCGGGGTGCATGGGTTAATGGGCCACATCTGGCACCTCACATTTAATAGCTTCCACACAGAGCAAGGGAGAGAAGGCGAAAGGCAAACAAAATGGAAAAATTAGGGTAACGATAACTGAAAGGAAAATAATGGGTTTGCACACAAGAGAGAATGCAAACAATACTGATAAAGACAAAATCTTCAATGATGATGAATGAAATTATCATGGAACAAAGGGAAAGGTGGATGGGAGGAGGGTGTTGAATGATGGGGTTAGAGGAACAAGGTAAAAGCAGAATGACATCATCGCGAGAAGAAATGTAGTTTCCCATGACTAGGATAAGTGTCACAAATATGCACCAGTGTGCCAACAGTAGGCATGGGCCAGTATGAGATTTTGATAGTATGATAACCTTAATAAAATCAAATGTATTATTTTTTTTTACTGAACACTGTTTTATTTGTGAGCAACATTTCTGAAATATTTCCTGAATTTTGTGCTGTCTTGCAGCTTTTGATGTTGATGGTTGATTTGCTTCTAGAGCTACAGCTGCCCTAAAAAAGAAGAAAAGTACAGACAGACATCTTTATTTAAACTAAATATGTAATTCCAATTATTTAATTTTAGGTATATAACTCATATAATTTCATATCATTTAGTTATATAATTTAACATACATAATTTGATTTAATAATACCCACACTTTAATCAAAAACAATGTTCTGAATAGCTTTGTGAAATTATGCTACATGCCTGAACAAATCAAACAGCAGATGGGCTGAATGAGAGCGCATATTCACTCTCTGAAAGCAGGAGGTTTCTGGAACAGCAGCGATACAACAAGTTTCCTTGGTTACTGCTGTAAACAAAGCAACGCTGCACTGAAACACTGCTTTACTGTGAATTATACAGAGATGAAATGAAAATAAAATGCCATCTTAACTTTTCTGAAGACAGTCAGTTACCCTCAGGTATACATATAAACCCCCAAATCAATTTAGGATTTTCTTCCAATAGTTTGTGCATCATGAACACAGTGAGTGATCTGCCTGCTACAGTATTTTTCACTATGAGTCCATCTTCAGCGTCTCTGGCGTTTACACAGGCTTAATGTTTTCACATAAATTACATTTTGGGTATGATTGCAGTGCAACTCAGTTTGTGCAAGTGCAGAACACAGACGAGCTGCAATAAAACTGTCTGTTTGCCGAACGCGTTAGTTTCAGGCAGGGGTGTACATTACCCCCCACTTTTAATATCACGTAAATCCATCCCCCGCACTTTTTCAGGCAAGTGTGTTCGCATAGAGGTTTTCAAGAGCTGGTGTGAATAAATATAGATTTAAACTCAAAGAGACAGGATAGTCTGCACATGATCTGAGACAGGATAGTCTGCACATGATCTGATATCTTATTCAGACACAGAATAAGGCGAGATGAACATCACGGAGCGCTAAACACTCTCATGCAGTGTGTGTTTCATTCATACGAAGTGCCCCCTCCAGGGCACTCTCACGCAGAAAGTCGAACCAGGAAATTCCTAATATGGACGAAAGCATCCAGCTATCGCTGTATGAAAACAGTTGTTTTCACAGAAAAACAGAAACGTTTGGAAACATGAAGACGTTAAACATACAATTGCGACAATATATGGTTTATCTGTGTTTTTCCATGTCAACACCAGGTAATAAAGTATATGAACAATGCTGTGCTAATTGATATAGCATTAAGGGTGCTTTCACATCTGCCTCATTTAGTTCGGTTGAATCGTACCAGAGTTCGTTTCCCCCTTTGGTGCGGTTCGTTTGGGCAGGTGTGAAAGCAGCAATCGCACTCGGGTGCGCACCAAAGGCGGAATTTGCCAAATTTTGAATGAATTAATAAAAAATAGGTCATTGCAATTACATCAAATCACGATATGGACTAATATCTGTAAAAATTAAGCCGGAACAGTCTATTTAAATATGAATCCTGCATGTTCTGCGTGTCTGTGTTAATGAATGAAGCAGAAGCGCGTCTTCATTCATTAAACACACGGAATCGCGCGTGACGCTCGCGGTAATTTCAGCGTCTGCTGTCTCACTAAATAAGGACGTGAACACATGAACAACATCTCCAGAACTGCTCTGAAAGTCACTGCATGAGCATTTGACCGTTTGAGTAAAACTAGCGTCACATCACATACACAGAACTGTAAAGGTACGTCGACCTGTCAAGATAAAAGTCCTCTATTACTATTGTTCAGCAGAATGTACAAAGCCTACTACTAAAAAAAAAAACAATTTTTTTAAGGTTTAATCACACAACATTTCTTCCATGTTTTATTTTTAATAGTAAATAATCTTTGTTTACCAAAAAGTTTAGTTTGCTTAATTTTTAAGAATTAAAAGATAAATTAAATTAATGTTTTGTGTGTTTAATGTTTAATGTGCATCTCAGAAAAAGCTTTACTTAAAACCCCAACTGAATGGCACTTAAATGCACTTAATTCATCTGTCTACTTTATTGTCATTGTTCACAGTACAAGTACAGACAGAGAAACAATGGGTAATAATTAAATGTTTATTTTTGATGTATGCATTGCATTCTATGCATTTAAAAATAAAAAAAAATTCTAAAAAAGGAAACTTAGTTGTTCATTTTAAGAGACCCAGGAGTCTTATTTTCTCTTGCATAATTAATATTGCACTTTAATTAAGCAAAAACACATTTTATCCGATTACTCGATTAATCGATGGAATTTTTGGTAGAATACTCGATTACTAAAATATTCGATAGCTACAGCGCTACCATGAGCATGTCAGAGTTAAGAATTAATGCATGCCTCCACTTGAAGTTACGAGCGGGCCGTTTGCAGTGTATTAGAACGTTGTTTTCAAGCCGCATCCGCGCTTCATTACAGAAATGTATTGTTTGCATATTGTAGTGTATACAAACAATGTAATAGATTATGGCCCGGGACAAAACCAGCCCGCGCAGTCGTCTCTCCATAGTTGTGTTGTCTCTGTGTTCTTTGCTGGCTTTTCCTCTTATGTTGGAATTGTCCCGCACATAGATTCTGACCAGTCGAAAAGCAGGTTAGGAAATACATCATGGCCAATGAGTGATGTGGATGTTGTCATGTGACTGCATTTTGGTTCGTTTCAACTGGTTCGGACAAAAGCAATCAGTGTGTTCTGAAAATGAACCAAAAAAGCTGAAAAATGCTACAATGTTTAATTGTTTGCCCTTGGTTCGGACCAAATGAACCGAACTAAAAATGTGAAATCACCCTAATTACAGTAAAAAAAACTATTCTGCCTTAATGTGATGTAAAAGTGTTTGTAGTATATAAACATTTGTAAATCATTATTATTGAATATTGTCCAGAAGTTATCTGATTCCTAAGCCAATTAAAAGCTAGAAATTTGAGAAAAAATGAAATTGCCTATACACTAACGTTACCAGTCAAAAGTTTTTGAACAGTAAAATTGTTCATGTTTTTTAAAAAAGTCTCTTCTGTTCACCAAGCCTGCATTTATTTGATCCAAAGTACAGCAAAACAGTAAAATTTTAATTTTTTTGTATTTAGAGAAACTAATTTATTGTGATTTCAAAGCAAAATTTTTTGCATCATTACCCCAGTCACACAATCCTTCAATAAAACAGGTTGATATTCTGAATTGCTGCTTAAAAAACATTATTTCGACGATGTTGATAACATCGGAGTAGACATTTTTTCACGTTTCTTTGATGAATAGAAAGTTCAGAAAAACAGCATTGATCTGAAATAACATGTCTTTTGTAACATTATAAATGTCTTTATCATCACTTTTGATCAATTTAAAACATCCTTGCTAAATAAAAGTATTAATTTCTATAATTTATTTTTCGAAAAAATATGACTCTTAGCTTTTGAATAGTGTATTATGTTACAAATACTTTTTATTTCACATAAATGCTGATCTTTGGATCTTTCCATTCATAAAGAATCCAAAAAAAAAAAAAGGTACTCAACTGTTTTAAATATTAATAATTATAATTAAAAAAGGTTTCTTGAGCAGAATTTCAGCATATTAGAATGATTTCTGACGGATCATGTGACATTGAGGTCTGCGGCAATGATGTATGTATGTATGTATGTATGTATTTATATATATATAATATTTATATCGAATATTTTAGTAATCGAATATTCTACCAAAAATTCCATCGATTAATAACATTTGTGTTTTTGCTTAAAGAGCAATATTAATTATGCAAGAGAAAATAAGACTCCTGGGTCTCTTAAAATGAACAACTAAGTTTCCTTTTTTTTAGAAATCTTTTATATTTATTTTTTAAATGCATAGAATGCAATGCATACATCAAAAATAAACATTTAATTATTACCACAATGACAAAGTTGACAGATGAATTAAGTGCATTTAAGTGCCATTCAGTTAGGGTTTTAAATAAAGCATTTTCTGAGATGCACATTAAACATTAAACACATAAAATATTAATTTAATTTATCTTTTAATTATTGAAAATTAAGCAAACTTAACTTTTTGGTAAACAAAAGGGATTTACTATTAAAAATAAAACATGGAAGAAATGTTGTGTGATTAAACCTTATAAAAAAAAAAAAGTTTTTTTTTTTTTTTTTTTGTCGTAGGCTATGTACATTCTGCTGAACAATAGTAATACATATCTTGCAAAAACTTGTCTTTAAACCAGACTTTTATTTTGAAGGGTTGATGTACCTTTACAGTTCTGTGTTCTGTCTCTTTTTTGATTAGCTAATGAATACTTTGGATAACTTTACAAAAAATATAAGTACAATACAACTTCTTATATAATATTTCAACCTTTATTCATTTTCAACCAATGTGGTTGAAGTTTTTACAGTATACAAAAATAAAGAAGCAAAGAAAATTATTTTACTATGGTAAATGAGTTTACGATAGCGTTTATAATTAAACCACAGTAGCAAATTTACAGTTGTCTGAGACGTCATGAAATGTTCTTTAGCATCACAAACCATAAAATGTAGTCAGGGTTCTGCTATGGTTTAGCGTGGTTTCCCAAGATCTGGAGCTGATTCGGGGTAGCTCGGTGGTTTGTGACTGTTGTCTCGCAGCGCGCTGTCTTTTTTTAAATCAGCTTCATCCTTTCCCGTAACAACGTTGAAAGCTCAGCTAAGATGAGGGAACAGATGATCATAGCTGTATATGGATTGCCATTTTGAAATAAATTTAATAGCAGAGCTACTGCAAGCGATTTTTAGTGTTGCAAATCCATTTATCCTTTGCTGGAATTTCCGCGTCTTCATGGAGAGAGCACGTTGCTTAGCAACGACAGATGCCCCAGGGGCGCAACTGCCCAAGCGCTTTGGAAAGAAGGAGAAAGCAGCGCGACTAGCATTTTCCACGCGTTTTAGGCGCCATATGTGAACGCCCCTAACGCGTGACACGCGCGAAACACGCGCCAACACAGACTTACTTTATTTTTTATTTTATCCTTACTTCAGCCGCTACGTGTGATGCGTCGACGCATTTCACACACGTTGACGTATTTTTGTAGTCGACGTAATTGATGACGTCGACGCGTCGTTGCAGCACTACTACAAAACACTGCTGACTCCTTGCAGTATGCGATCTCGGATGCAGTGCTCGTGTCTCCTTCCGATTTGTGGGTGACGTAAACGCATTGTCATATTAAAAAAAATAATAATTGCGAAAGAACCTGACTTGAGATTTAAAATAAATTAAAAGAGGCTTCGAGGCAGAGGAATTTGCCTCGATCATTTTTTGTAATCGAGTTACTCGAGGAATCGTTTCAGCCCTAATATATATATATATAAAGCTGGATGGAGACAAAGCTATTGCTATTAAGTGTCTAACATAGAGTTGGTATTGCCCTGCAAGACATTTATGTAAACACAGAAAAGTCAAACAGACAGCAGTTTAACATTACAATTTTCATTAAGACAATTTTGGGGGTTAAAGGGGTCATATGATGCGACTTTAATTTTTCCTTTCTCTTTGGAGTGTTACAAGCTCTTGGTGAATGAAGAAGATCTGTATAGGGTGGCCATATGCGGCGTTCATACGGGACACGTCCCCGCCAGGATTTTAATATTGCCTAAAACATCCAGGTTTTGGCTGTGTGCACTGTGCAGGCCGATCGTTGTGTGAAATTCATGAGAGCTAAAGAGAGCAGAACAGACAGCCCCTTATGCTTTTGAAATTGCTCTCATGTGTTTGTTCATTCGTTTGAATTGAAGTGTCACTCTTAAATGCTGTTTCTTTAAAAAGGGAAACTACTTTGTTTGGCCTTCCAAAAGAGAACAAGACTAGAAATCATGTTTATATCACATTTATAATGGGTTTTAACAGTATAATGAAATAAACATTATAATTAAATGTTTATGTCTCGTCGCTTCTGCCTGACAGGGCACAGTATGTTATAACATTTCAGTCATAACATAACATTTCAGTCACACGATAGATAGATTGGATAGCTGGTCAATCAGAGCACACTTCGCTTTTCAGAACGATGAGCTTAATAAATAAATAAAAAGTTGCCATTGTTTTGGTTTTAATTTTGGAAGATGGAAAATTGCAGTATTTTATTATATTTACAAATAACAATATATATACAATATATTTTGAATTACAATATTCAATTGTAATTGTCTCCTGTAAAATAACAAAAACATAAATGTTTAGACTAATGAAACAATGCAGTACTAATCGGCATTCGCTATACTAAAATAATATATTTTATGTGATCCTACTGTGATAAGTCGTCACATCGGATTACAGAAGATTACTTCAAACACTCAATTGACACTATAAAATTAGTATGAAGCAAAAACAATTTTGTCAGGTTATGATGCTGTGCTAAACTAACATGCTAGCAACTGTTATGCTTTATATGAGCAAAAATACATTCTGACTAAATTCAAAAAGTAAAGATCATTGGAATTGTACTTTTTAAAAAATATTACGTCACACCAACTAAATTAATGTGAAGGTTAGATAAAGAAAAAATGGCATTTTAATGTAACATTTGCAGCTTAACACTTTTTAATATTGTACCAGATTTCCATAGGTATTTGTCTCAGGTAGCCACCCTCTTTTGAAGCAGTGACCAAACATGGCCATCCATTGAAAATGCTTTAGACTTCTGTTATGAACTGAACTGTTATGGGCAATACGCTGTAGCTCCTATGACAAGAAGAACTAGGTATGCTGGAGCATTCTGTCTTTTTATAGGGTCGCATCTAATGACATCACATCCTGTTTTTGGTTGGTTTAAATATCTTTCATGTTGCATTTATATTTTGGTAAAATTGAGTTTGTTTGGATGCGGACAGAGACCACCTTCTCAAAGTGCCTTAGTCCACTCGTTTTGTGTGCACCAAGGTTCGAATGGAAGTGCATCACCACATGAGCCTTTATTATCAGCCAGTGTGTATTTATCTAGACATATGTCAAGGTCTGGTTACAAAGAATGAAGCAGAGATAAATCATATCCTTACAGTTTAACCTATTGCAGAAGGTAAACACTTAAAATTTGAAAATGTGACTGTCTAAAGACCTCAAACAGTAACGTCATAAAATCATCATGTTGATGAACATGAGCAAAAATGCCAAAAACAACCGAAACCATAATGTGCAATTTTCCTTCCAAGGGAATAAACCCCATGAGAGGCAGAACAGCTTACATTTGACTATGATTAGAATTGTACGTAATTCTACAAGTCATCTAGGGGTCCCACTCTGGGCTCCTTGCTATTACCTATAAAGGAGTGTTAAAACCAAGCACTCACGTGTTTGGAAAACTATGCTTTTTTCCCATAATCATGGGAAGAATACTTGCTGATATGAGGACTTTGCAAACACATCAGCAGCCACATCAGCAGAGCAGAAAATTTAAGATATCATACAAGAAGTCACAACTGACATGACATAGTTAAATTTACTATGTACAGTGGGTGGCCAACCACACTTAGGTACCGCGTCTGCAAAGTGCATTTGCAGCTTTTGACCACTGAGTGGCTCTTTAACCTCAAGTTATCAAACAAGCGCATCAAAGCACATTTTCGCAAATAGATGTCAGCTTTGCCTCACCGATGTGTTACATTTGACAGCTGCAGTCAAGAAAAATGAAAGAAAAACACTGTAGTTCAAATATTTAATATTCACAAATAAAAGTTTATAACTTATGAAGTTATGTGCGTTTCTTAGAACAAATTCAAGCAGGATAAATATCAAGCCTATGAGCCTGTGCTTATATTTTCTTTAAGCTACACAGTATTTAACCATATTTTAGATTTGTCACATTAATAGGTGTGCAGTATTATTTATATAATATGAATATTATTCTTAAGAAATTGTGGCATCAAAGCATTAAAAGTGGTAGTCTATTTTAGTGAGCTGCCTATAATAAAATTATTGGGGAAAAATATATTTGTCTGTAGACTGATTAAGAAATTGCTGCTTTCTATAAATTATTTCCTTTATTTTAGTAAAACGTGAGGCACTGTAATTTCGCTTCCATTATTGAGGCCTAATTAAAACAAGAAACAAATAAATTAAACCTGCATGATTTAGCTAAATCATTAAAACTCTAAAGAATGGACGAATTAATAAAACATCCTCACATTTAAACTCAAGTTCTCATTATAATCAGCAAAATGTGCACGGTGTAAAAAAGAGCCTCATTAACTGACAACTTCAGTGATTTTAAAGGGAGACTTCTTTACTTGCTTTCATATAATTTAAGTAAAAAAAAAAAAAAATTTGTGGAGGCAGACCTATTAAATAACCTCTAGACATCTCTATTAAAGTTTTTAAAGCATTTCATACGCGTTTGCATAAATTCTGCTTTCAGAACCCTGTAATGGAGAGATGCCTTAACACTGATTTTTCCTCTGAAACACAAAAACAAAAGTTGAAATAAAATTGATATTTTATGTTTTGAGAATGGCCAACCCTTCTCTGCAGATATTGTTGATTCTGGTTTGTGCATTGTAAATAATAATAATAATAATAATGTTAATAATAATAATAATGTCTTCAAAAACTCAAAAAAGAGATTTTAGAGAATTTATATTTCACACTCTAAAAAAAATACTGTTTAGACGAAAACAAAATAAAATTAACGCAACTTTTTTTGGAGTTAAGGCAAGTTCCTCTGAAATGAAGTAATAATAATAAATAAACTATTGAGCTATACAGTAGTCAACATTTGAAATGGATCAAAACCTTTCTTTAACGTTATTCTAAAACCAAAATAACGAGGCAATTCTTCTACTTTGGCTAAACCGGCTCTGCAAACCCTCATAAGACACTGTCCATATGAAAGAGCAAGAGATTCACACCTTTATATCAACCCCCACAAGCTATACAGAACTACCCCAAAATCCCCAACCCCCTCCAGCTGAACTGAATTCGGTGTTTTTTGTCTGTGAGGAACGGTGTTTTGTCATATTACTGGGTTGAAACATGCTTACACTCACAGCAGCCTTACCCTTTTTATTCATTATTTTCTCACAGCCCATATTATTTTTACAAGACCATAATAATAAAAAATTTTCAATTGATAATTAATAATTAAAAAAAAATCATTGTTATTTGTAAATGTAGGCATTTGAAAAAGGCTTTAAGACCAAGTGGAATCCTCCGCCAGGTTCACCGTCTGCCAGTTTTGATTTTACAAAATCAATTTGAGGCGAATACAGCTTATTGATCATGAGCCCAACAATTAGCAAGGCAGGAAAACATTCATTCTACCTGAAGGAAGACGTATTTCATTGTATGTTAATGATGTTAAATGGAGAGTTAAAAAAAAAGAAAAAAAAAAAAAAAGTGTAGGCTATTCTTAAACTTGGACCTCATTATATTGAAGTACACCTCCAAACACCAGAAGCAACCTACACTCTAAGTGTTCTTTCATTGAAAAGTATGCATTTTGTTTATTCACAGGCCATATGGTTGAAATAATATTTTAGTTCAAAACTATAAATGCCATTGTTTAAAAAAATGCTTTATTGACTAATGTTTCATAGACCTTCAGTTGTTATGCTTTAAAAAAAATGCCACCGGCCTGAGTACTTTCTACCATTATAGAATTGTGTTAGTAATTTAGGAGGTGAAAATACTGTGAAATTACAAATGGCATGGTATTTTAATGACATTATTTATTTTTTTAGATATATTTTAGCCTACATAAATGGGTGAAGGAAAACAAATATAACTTTTTAACTGCAGGTATAGGCCTATATTATTAAAAATATATTATCATTACAAATATTTGGATTGTCCCTTATTCTGTACATTATTTTCTTAAAGAATAAACACTTAATTTAAGCAATTAAAACCTTTTTTTTTTTTTTTACTAGATTCAACTTGAATTTTAATACTATTAAACTGACTTTAAAATCCCAAGGGTTTATAAGTTAAAATGGATAAAATGTCACAGTGCATGTTAAATAGCCTAAATGAACTTGTATCTTAATATATATTATCGAAGACCTTGATTGCATGCAAGCAAAAAACTATATAATTAGATTTTTTTTTTTTATGAACAATTCCTGTATAAAATGGGACAGCAACCTTTATATCAAACATTTTTAAATCGTCCACAGCTGAGCAACGCTGGAGGTGGATCTGCGCCAGAGTACACAAAGTGAATGTGATGCACAAAGTCATTTTCAGATGCAATAAAAAAAAAATTAAAAAAGCTGAATAAAAACATTTACGAAACTAGTAAATTGTAAACAACATAGCCTAAATAAGGCCCAGACTCTGTTCCTAAGTGTATAATGTAAATTTGTTTACCCACAGTAACAAATTATAACCGATTAATCTCCTATTTTCGTTTTCTGCAATTAAAAAAAAAATACACGCTTAAAAATGAATTACGTTTGTGAGAGAAAAAGAATATAGAAGTCATGCATAAGTTGCAATTTATTACATTCAGGAATAATAACCGCATGCCTTATAATTTTATAATGTGCCAACAGGATATTTTTAGTTCCCTTCACTTTACAACAAATCCTTTAAATTTAACAAATTTATCAGAACAGAACAATAATGAAAAATTAAACATTCTACAGTAATTGATAAATATATTTGCAGTATATAATAATATAGGCTTAGCTATAAAAAAACAAAAAAAGAAATTAATAATAATTTAAAGCGAAACATAAGGTAAGGTTGGGCTCTCTCATTCAGGACAAATCCAAACGTTTCCATATTCGTGATGTTGCCCATTTCAAGCTTAACTATTATTAATTAGGTAAAATAGGCTTTGTAGTTCACGCGTGTTTCAGTAGCCTATCGATGGAAAAAAATCATATTAGCAAAAATATGCCAAAGTGAACCGCTGCTCAGGCCACATGGCATGGTGAATGGCTGCTGTTTCCACTCAATGTGTGCGCATGAGACACCAGCAAGATCAAACAGCTGAAACAGATAATACTCAATTTGTGGTCACATAGTAAAGGCATATCTCTAAAATGCGAAGTGTTAGCTGTTTGAAAAATCAAGAATAATAACAGGGTTAATAGGAATTATTTCTAAATGCTGGACACATGACCTGCGGTGCGCTTGTGGCATTCTGAAAGTTGAGATGTTTTTAGTTCGATGCAGTGCGGAAGCGCCTGGAAAAAACGGGACCGCGTCACACCGCGTGCGCATCGCGACCGCGTCGCTTCCATCATGAGGGCGCATACCGCGCGCCTACATTGGAAATAACGAAACTTGAGCATGCAAAAGACGCGATATGTGAACGCCGCCAAAAAGAACTGCGGTCTTCTACAGTACTTCACATATGCCGTGGAGAATCACAGAAAGTGACCGAATTCAAGAACATTGTTGCAGCATCTCTCAAGCAATGAATAAACACCGCTAACTTGGAGAATGCAGTGAAAACTCCTCTTCTCGCGTCTGCCCTAGACCCTCGGCACAAACATCTCAGGTTTCTCGATGAAAACATGAGAGAAGTAAGAAAAAAAAACTTTTTTGAACATTATCAGAACATTTTCCTTGATGCGAGTGGTGCGGATGCAGTCGCCACAATGAAGAAGATGCAATGCCCACTCGTCGGAAAAGGCTGAGCCAGTTCTCCAGCGATGATTACAGAGAGTCCAGCCGAGACGAGTAGGAACAGTTCTTGCTGGAGCCATGTATTCCACCAGATGAGGATCCCATTCAGTGGTGAAACGAAAACACGAAGCGCTTCACAAAGCGTATTAGCTTAGCACACCGTTATTTGTGAGTCCCGTCAACCTCTGTGCCGTCAGAGCGCGTTTTCTCCGCGGCCGGCCTTATTGTTAACAGACTAAGGAGCCGACTTTCCCCCGATCATGTTTACATGCCCGTATTTCTTAACAAGAACATTTGAAACAATAGAAAAAAAGCAAAAAAGATTTGCTGACAGTTTAAAAGTTAAGTGTAAGCTACATTCTGTACAATAGCCTAATTGCTGCAGGCTGCTTTACGTTTTTTCTTTTTGCTTTTAATCTGTACTTTTGTTTGTTTGCACGCATTGTTAAAGGTTTTCAGCTACAAAACACGATGTGTAATGTTCAAGCTTATTGTAAGCTTGTTCAAAATGACGAAAACAAATGTTGCTGAAAAATAACGTCTGACTCATTAAACTTAATTTAAATAAACGAATATTCGAATATTCGTTTTTTGTGAGCTCAAATATTCTAATGTGATATTTGTGGAAAACGCCCATCCCTACCATGTACCCATCCTCTGATGGCTACTTCCAGCAGGATATTGCACCATGTCACAAAGCTCGAATAATTTCAAATTGGTTTCTTGAACATTACAATGAGTTCACTGTACTAAAATGGCCCCCACAGTCACCAGATCTCAACCCAATAGAGCATCTTTGAGATGTGGTGGAACGGGAGCTTCGTGCCCTGGATGTGCATCCCATCCCACAAATCTCCATCAACTGCAAGATGCTATCCTATCAATATGGGACCAACATTTCTAAAGAATGCTTTCAGCACCTTGTTAAATCAATGCCATGTAGAATTAAGGCAGTTCTGAAGGCGAAAGGGGATCAAACACAGTATTAGTATGGTGTTCCTAATAATCCTTTAGGTGAGTGTACATACACACATATATACACACACACACACACACATATATATATACATATATATATATTAGGGGTTTAATTAATTAATTAATTAATTGTTGCATAGATGCAGTAAAAGACCTTAATCGATTATAGCCTATGACGTCATTCGCATATACGCTTTTCAGTCATGCGAGTTTAAAGGAGAGGTGACACATGGAGAGGACACATGCGGTGTGTAAAACCTGTCAAGCTGAAATAAAAAATGTTGGGAATACGACTAACTTAAGAAATCATGTTAGACGTTTTCACCCTGAGATGCTGATGGCAGCTGGCCCAAAGGCCGACCCAGCTCAGCCAACGATAGTTCAAACAATATCAACTCTGCCGCACAACTCGGAGAAGGGAAGGAAATAACCAGATCAGATCTGTATTTATTAGTTCTAAATGCTCTGTTGTCTGTTGTGTGCAGACAAATTTAGTTGAATATTTGCTACATTCAGGAAGTGCCCAGTGCTGTTATTTTATATTTATTTGATTTTATGTTGTATATTAGAGCTGTGCAGAAAGTTTTAGTTTTGAAGACTGTACTATTTATTATGAGTTATAAATTAAGTAAATTTTTATACATTTGTTAACATTTAAATACTTTATGAAGTAGTACACTGCACTTTAAATGCATTTAGAACTTGACAGTTTCATGTGCCTTTAGTATTTATTTACTAGTGTTCACTTAATACTAGTGTTCATTTACTAGTGTATTTACTCTGTTCAGACTAGGGATGGGTATCGTTAAGGTTTTAACGGTATTACTACTCTTACCGATACTGCTTAACAGTCCGGTACTTTAACGGTATTCTTATCGGTACTTTGTGTTGTGTTACTTTGTGTTGTGTTAGGCAGTCGAAAGCATTTCTCTGTCTGCACATAATGCACTTTTGAAAGATGCTTTGACAGAATGCTTGTGTTTCCGCGCTTACATGCAAAAATGTTGTTGCTCTTATGACAACCAGCATTGTCTGCATCAACTCTAGTGAAGTATAACCACACTTTGGAACGTTTTGCTGTCTCCGCCATCGTCACTCTTTGTATTAAGCAGGAGTTTTTGTACTGTAAGGGGCCGTTCACATATCGCGTCTAAAAACGCGTGGAAAACGCTAGGCATGCCGCTTTGATTTTTTTTCCCCAAAGCCTTTGGGCACTTGCGCTCCTGAGTAGTCTGCCGTTGCTAAGCAACCATGACCTGCTCTCTCCATGAAGACGCGGAAATTTCAGCAATGGATAAATGGATTTGCAGCACTAAAAACTGCTTGCAGTAGCACTGCTACTAAATTAATTTAAAAATTCATATACATACAGCTATCAGCTGTTCCTTCATCTTGGCTGAGCTTTCAACGTTGTTACGGAAAAGTTGAGGCGCGTCGCGACCACGTCGCTTCCATTATGAGCGCGCATACCGCGCGCCTACATTTGAAATAACGAACTTGAGCGCGCAAAAGACGTGATATGCGAATGGCCCCCTATGCGTGTGTGTGCGCCGCGCTCGTTCTTGTTGTGTGTGTGTCACTAAGCAAATCTCTTCGCCATCGTCACTCTTTATTATTAAGCGGGAGTTTTCATACTGTTATGTCTGTGCGTGCGCCGCGCTCGTTGTGGTGTGTGTGTGTGTGACTGACAGACAGCCTCCAAAGCGCGCATGAGAGATCTCACAAGATCTCTCAGATCTCACAAACGTCTTAGTGTTGCACGGTGCACCGATACTTCAAAAGTATCGTGATTCTCGGAAATTAAAAACGTCGCGATTCCTACATTTATTAGTATCGATACTTCAAAGAATGACTGCGTTCCAGATTTGTAAGAGATGTATTTCATGTTGGTGTGTGCAACGCACGCTTCCAGTGCCTCCCTATAGACACTACTGTGGAGGGAGGAACTTCAGTGAACAAGAAATATGAGTCTAGTAGCAACGTATCTTCCGTGATGTCCCCGGGGTGGGTAAACAAATTGTACTTTATTTGCGGTCTGGGGCAGGCCAAATAATTTCATAAAAGCAGGACCCGCGGGTTGGAAAAAAACCCGACCCGCACATCACTAGGCTGCATGAGTGAGCACAAATGATACTGTGGCCACCGGTCCACGACTGTAGAAAAAGATGACGCTCAATAAAGCTCACTGGCTGAGTTTTCTCCTCTGAAAGAAAAGGTTGCACAACTGACAGAATAAGTTACAATATCTGAGATATAGCTGCTAAATTTTATTTGCTTTTTTTTTTTACTTGAATGCCATTGCTTAAATTGATATTATTTATCTTTTGACATTTAATCTTCTGAGTTCAGAAACATTGTTTAATATAATCGCTGTTCATATTTTTATTCAAAGTTCAGAATCAAGATAAATTTATTACTCTTATGTTTCTTATGATAACTGAGAAAATGCTGCTAAATTTATTCTTTTACCTTGAATGTCATTGCTCGATTTTATTTTTTATATTTTGATATTTCATATTTTGTTCAAATGTTTAATATATCTGCTGTTCATATGTTCATTTATTAGTGTGTTATATGATTAGAATGTTGTCCCGGTTTTAAAATAAATCAATGATATTTGAGAGTGTATTTTCCCTTTTCAGGAAAAGTATCAAAAAAGTATCGAAATCGCAATTCTTGACTAGGTACCGGTTTCAAAACAATCATTTTTGTATCGTGACAACACTAGTCTTAATATGATCGCACATTAGAAATGTTTGGTGAGATAAAATGTGCACGATAACATTATTAAACAAAAATACATAGTACATTAATTTTTTCCCCTCCAGTACCGAAAGCAGAACCGATACAGTCAGATCATAATGATACTACGGTCTTTCATAATTTAGCCCCAGTGCCATTTTAATACCGGGTTTTGGTACCCATCCCTAGTTCAGACGCAAGCTTTATTTGAAGCAGATAAAATAAAAGGTGTTCAAATATCTGACTGCTTGTAGACTATTTACTGATCAAAATGTAGCCATGTGCAGGATTATTGAAAACCGAGGTTGCAAAGAATGCATCGTGAAATCGAATTGAATCGTTAACATGATAATCGTAATTGAATTGAATCGTGAAACCAGTGCCAATTCACACCCCTAATATATACATATGTGTGTGTATATATATACATATGTGTGTGTATTTATTTATTTATATATATATACATATATATACACACACACACACACATATATATACACATATACACACACACACACACACATATACATACATACATATACATATACACACATACATATATATATATATATATATACATTTACACACACATAATGCGTAGACTGTAGCCTAAGACTATCCCACATTTCGAAATTAAGTAACTAACTTTGTGAATGGTTTTTAAGGATGTTACAATGTTATATTATAACGTTGGTTTTTTTTTTACGTCTTCCTTTCATCTCCGTTTACAAACCAACATTTTACAATTACATTCAGTTCGCAATCCGGTCACTTTGCGCCACCTGGCGGTAGTTTCGCAAATGATTTTAACACGCGACTGACTTTCAGTTACACGTGGCGGTATTACCCATTCTGGTTGTCTACCTACTGTAAACATACTGAAATATTAAAAAATCTAAACTTCCATGTTGTGTTCCTCCTCAGGTGTATTTATTGAAACTAAGATGCAAATGTGTCTCACTACATACATTTGGTAATCATGCAGGCAGGAATGAATATGCAAGATACTGAAAAAGAATGAACAAACTAAAAATTTCAAAGGCTGAAAACATTGTCTCTAAACACACACTCTGGGCTCCTTAAAGACTCAGTGGTAAATACCACTATTTATTAAATGTTCAAAGGCTTGAGGCATCACAAAGTGTCACATCACATCTTTTGCCAAATCTAAAATAATACAGCCCTAAAGAACTGTCTGGATGTTTGTGACCTTTGATGTCTGAATTCACAAAGGAAAAGAGAGGAAGTGTTGCCTGAAGAGCAGCTTCCCTTGTAGCCTAATATCCTGAAATCACACAGTAACCTAGATGCTTGCCAAGCAGAGCCATCAGACCTACATTTAACATAATATTTGGAAATATGTAACATTTATATCATTGCATAACCAGCTATTTGAAATGAAACAAACAGTTAATCCTTGCTCATCATTTTCTCAAGGATAAAGTGGCATGGAGCAGCACTGGACCACTTTCAAAACCAGATTTCTCTTGACACCGAATGAACAGGCAACATTTTTCCTTCCACTTCACAACAGAGAACAACTTCCTTAGATATACCCTAGGGTTGTGCCGACAATATGGAGTGAGATTAGTCTCAATAAAAATTCAGGCAAAAGACACGATGCACACGTGTTGGCCAATTCAAATGAATGAATCCTAATTTACTCATACTCTTTAGCCAATCAGATTTGATTCTGTAAATAGACCAATCATAACCCGCTGTGGGGGTATGAAGCCCGGGCCTGCCTAGATGTTACGTCATCAGCGCGAGGCCACTGTTCTACTGATGATTTTGCAGAGGTATGTGCAGTTGATCATTTGATTTCACCTAACTAACCTAAATAAGGTGTATTGTTTAATTTTTGCATGTTTACTGAAGTTTAATATGTTAAAGCGAATGTTTACTAGGGCTGGGCGATATATATATATAATGATATGATCATGCGCATCTAGTCAGTAAATCTGTTTCTGTGATTACCGCTAAATCGCCATCACATGCTTTCAAATGCAGCGGCATTCAATAGATAGAGCCGTAGATCACTGACAAGCTACGCAATATCGCGTTCATTATCGAAGGTGATTCATCTGCAATAATGAACGCAATATTGCGTAGCCTGTCAGTGGAGGTGTTGTCTTGTTGTTTGCTGTGTTTGTCCGCTTCTTCTGTCTCTGTTTCTCCGGCGTTGGAGGTATCGACGATGTTGTAAATCAATTACTAGCACCACAAGTCTGAAGCAAGTCCAATAACTAGCAGCTTGAACAGCTGTTAACATTGGAACAAAAGAAAGATTCCAATTCGGAGAGGAGACTGTCAAATTTGGGGCAGTAATCAAGATTGATGGTCAAAGAGATGCACAGCATGACCATCCCCCCACCTAAAAGAAAAGAACTAGACTGAAATTCCTAAGGGGACCTTTTAATCTCTGGTCTCCACAGAACGTCCTTATGTCAAAGAATCCATTGCTTGACTCCATATCATATATGTAACCGACACATTTGACTATCATGTTTCTAATTGCTTATGGCGCTTTTCCACTGCATGGTACGGTACGGTTCGGTACGGCACGCTCTGGCGCTTTTCCACTGCATGGTACGGTACGGCTCGTAAAGGCCCCAAACAATCGGAAAGGGGCTTCATCAGAGAATATGACTTTGCCCCAGTCCTCAGCAGTCCATTCACTATGCTTTCAGCAGAATATCAATCTGTCCCTGATGTTTTTTTTTTGGAGAGAATTGGCTTCTTTGCTGCCCTTCTTGACACCAGGCCATCTTCCAAAAGTCTTCGCCTCACTGTGCATGCAGATGCGCTCACACCTGCCTGCTGCCATTCCTGAGCAAGCTCTGCACTGGTGGCGCTCCGATCCCGCAGCTGAATCCTCTTTAGGAGACGATCCTGGCGCTTGCTGGACTTTCTTGGATGCTCTGAAGCCTTCTTTACAAGAATTGAACCTCTTTACTTGAAGTTCTTGATGATCCTATAAATTGTTGATTTAGGAGCAATCTTAGTAGCCACAATATCCTTGCCTGTGAAGCCATTTTTATGCAACGCAATGATGGCTGCATGCGTTTCTTTGCAGGTCACCATGGTTAACAATGGAAGAACAATGATTTCAAGCATCACCCTCCTTTTAACATTCTAACCCAATCAGCCTGACATAATGATCTTCAGCCTTGTGCTCGTCAACATTCTCACCTGAGTTAACAAGACGATTACTGAAATGATCTCAGCAGGTCCTTTAATGAGAGCAATGAAATGCAGTGGAAAGGTTTTTTTGGGATTAAGTTAATTTTCATGGCAAAGAAGGACTATGCAATTCATCTGAACACTCTTCATAACATTCTGGAGTATATGCAAATTGCTATTATAAAAACTTAAGCAGCAACTTTTCCGATTTCCAATATTTATTTAATTCTTAAAACTTTTGGCCACGACTGTGCTCTGGAGATTTTCATGTTGTAGACCCGCTGTTCCGCTGTTAGCCGTCCAGTGTCAATGAATGGTTTTAATAGCCAGTTCTGCAAGGGATAGGCAGAGTCTCCAAGGATGTACAGGTAGTAGCCAACATTCACCCCAGCAATGTTTTTGGTGCTAGCTGGTATGTGGTTTCCACGGCTTGCCACCTCCCACAGTGTGGACAGTCTCAAAACCCGAGCATCATGCAGGATTCCAGTCAGTCCTGTGAACACATTCCAGAAAAGTCCCTTTCCATCCACAACACCTTGAAGGATGATGGAGTGCCAGCCTTTACGGTTGAAATAATCACAGTGATAGTCTTGTGGTGCTATTATGGGTATGTGTGATCCATCAATAGCACCAATACACTGTGGAAGTCCCCATCTGTTCTCAACATAGGCAGCCATTTTTTTAAACCTCTCCTGATCTGGAAAACGAATTTGTTCTGGTATCAAAAACGTCTCTGCTGCAGCACAGAACTCCTGAACACACGGACACACAGTTGAAATGCTTGCTCCAAAAAGATGTCCAACATTTCTGTACTCAGAGCTGGTTGCAAGATTCCACAGTGCAATGGCTACTCTCTTCTTTAGAGGTACACACACGCGGAAGTTTGTGTCCCGTCTCTCCATCGCAGGATGCAGTTTGTTGCACAAGTAAATAAACGTTTCTTCCGACATTCTAAAGTTCTCCAACCACTGCGTGTTTGTAAACCCAGGAACAATCACACCCCACAACTCAGAAGCTCTGTTAAATGTCCAAACAGAAGGTCTGTGACGGCGACTTTGCAAAATATGATACATCTGAAATACACAGAGTACACATTTTAATACATAAAATTGGCAGCTAAATTCATTATATGCTTTGTGACAATATAGCGATTGAGACCCTAAACAAGATTAGCTTACCCTCGTGCGCCGTCGGGCAAACCGAGTGATTTCGTCATCTTCGCTTCGTTGTAAGAGTTCCCAGACTCTTTTGGGTTTTTTTGCAGTAATTTGTTTTGCTGCCATCAGACTCATTTTAAACACATTTCTTCGTCTTGAAGTTAAAAACATCCACATGCCGAGAATCAAGAACACCATCCCCTCGATAGGCTCCATTGTTCCTGTGCTGTGCGTTTGGGATGATGTCATGACAGTAGAGGCGGCAACTATTAACGATCAGTCCCACCCACTTTGAAGCGGTACTAACTGCAGTGGAAAAGCAACCGAGCTAAAGCAAACCGAACCGTGCCGTACCGTACCAAGTCGAGTCGTACCACGCAGTGGAAAAGCGAAGCGAGCCGAACCATTCCACGCCGAGTCGAACCGTACCGAGCCGAACCGAGCCGTACCATGCAGTGGAAAAGCACCGTTATTGTGTATGTCTTTTAAAGGCCATGTTGCAGGTTAACAACCACTTTCGATTAATGGGTACATAAATCACTCAAGATATATATAGCATTTTTAAAATGTCTCAAAAATGGTCTTAAAGACCAGTTTTTTACGTTTTTGGTATTAACGTTTTTTTTACGCAACTCTGTGATGACGTCACGTTGGGGAGAAGTGGAGGAAAGGTAGCCTCAGTCTAGTATGATGCCGCGTTCCAGGCAACCCATAACCTGTGTTTTTCCAACCTTAAACCGGTGAAAGTGCACTGGAACGGCAGTCAAACCCGTGACTTCCCACCCGTGAACTTGTACTAGATCGATGTACTCCGAGTTCCGAGGTCACACAGCACGCGAAACAACGATGGCAGCCCCTACGAATAATACTGCCTATGGATGCAAGTGGTACATGTGGAAAAAAAAGATTTTAGGTCAATGTAATGTTGCAATAAAATAATCTAGCTACAATTCCTTGCGCTCAGAAAGTTTGTCGTAACTTGCCTGGAACAGTACAAAGTCGTTAATTGTGGTATGAAATAGTGATTACGAGCTCAAAAACCTGCCTGGAACGCAGCATCAGAACTATAGCGACTGACTGGGATGAGGAAGAGGTGGCAAGAACCAACATGTATGATGGCCTGCAGCCGTATAATTTCAAACCAGCCAGACGTGAGAGGGCAAACAAGGAATTGCCAAGAACTGATGTCCATCAAAGCCAATTAAATGCATAGTCCCGAGAAGATTGAGTCTCCACACAGTTTTTGAAGTGTCCTGGTGAGTTGCTATCATTTAGCATCGCAGCAATGAGCACTGGAGCTAGTCTACGAGCAGCAATGCACAATAACGACAGATATATTTTTTACTGTCATTGAATAGTACCGAGTGAAAAATCAACGTTTTCTTTATATCTACTGGCAGTGATCATGACATTAGTTCAGATAAGTACCGGTAACCTTTGTCATAGTGTCGTAGAACTGGTAAACTTTTGTCTTTGTCATCTAGAAATAGAAGGCATCATGCTAGCTATATGGGCGTTTCTAAGCATTTATCTCTTCCTCCGGTGAAAATTTTGTTGCAAACGTAGCTGCGTGTCTGTCGCTGTGTTTGGCAGGTGCTTGTGTGGGCGGTGTCGTCCCATGGAAACTGCGTTGGAAAGCTTGTGCTGTAGGGAAGTGAGTGCGTTTTGGTCGCTGTTGGTCGATATCTATTTGTCTGTCTGTCTGTCTGTCTAATTATATATATATATATATATATATATATATATATATGTGTGTGTGTGTGTGTGTGTGTGTGTGTATTTATCTATAATCTGCGTTAAATCTAAATACTCTCGTCTACTACTCGTATACCCTAAAATTCGGACCATGTGATTGATAAGATAACATATGATTTACATTGCACCGCAGGTCATGTGACAAGAACTAACCAACCAGCTTCATCCTTTCCCGTAACAACGTTGAAAGCTGAGCTAAGATGAAGGAACTGCTGATCATAGCTGTACATGGATTGCAATTTTCAAATAAATTTAGTAGCAGAGCTACTGCAAGCGGGTTTTAGTGCTGCAAATCCATTTATCCTTTGCTGAAATTTCTGAGTCATCATGGAGAGAGCGCGTCATGGTTGCTTAGCAACGGCAGATGCCCCAGGGGCGCAGCTGCCCGATCGCTTTGGAAAGAAGGAGAAAGCGGCGCGACTAGCGTTTTCCACAAGTTTTTAGGCGCGATATGTGAACGGCCCCTAACGCGTGTTTGAAACCCGCGCCAACACAGACTTACTTTATTTTTTATTTTATCCTTACTTCAGCCGCTACGGGTGATCATACCAATAACTTGTAATCTTTACAAGAATATCAGAATCATGCAATGCGCAAGTCTGCGTTTATTAGACACTTAATAATATCACGTCAGTTTAGTTATTCTATTACATCTGCATCAGAGACCTGAACCAGATCACACGGTAACCAGTTAAATCGTAACACCGGAGAGCGCCAGGATGTTTTCCTCTGAGGTGCTCGTGCATCGCAGTTGAGCTGCCGTGGTACACCATATCGGTTTTACAAAGGGAACAAAGGGCCATTTTATTTGGCCTCTGTTTGAAGTATTCCCATACTTTTGATAACAGTGGTCTCTGTTTTTGTGATAGAATGCAACTTTCTCCATTCCCAGTATGCCATTGACGTAAACAGTGTGACGCGTCGACGCATTTCACGCACGTCGACGTATTTTTGTAGTCGGCGTAATCGATGACGTCGACGCATCATTGCAGCACTAATATATATATATATATATATATATTAAATTAAATTAAAATTACAGTCAGCCACTACATTTTAACCGTGACCCAAAAAAAGATGCTACACACATGTAGCATGATCAGTTTTTGATTTAAATTTGTTTTTATAATTTAATAATAACCCAATTTAAAGCAAAAACAGAATATTATGACTAGAGGTCGACCAATATATCGGTCGGCCGATATATCAGGCCGATATTTGTCATTTTCATATATATATCGGCATTGGCCGATATCCGTGTTTAGTAGTGCCGATTTAAAGTCAGGCACGTCAGCGGGCAGCACCGTGTTATTGGTGCGGTGGAAAGTTCTGCTGTCGCATGTGAAGGACCCCAAGCCAAAACTTTTGGAAGATTCCACAACAGTCCTGGGAGATAAAGGTAGTCAGAGAATTTCACTCTGTAAATGGGGTGGAGAAGTTGGCAGCTCTCACAAACACTTGTCATTGAGGGCTACGTTACTCCGCCTCGCTGACAGACAGCACCGTGCTCAGTGAATGAATGCATAGATGTAGAATGAATGTATAGAAAAGGGCACGCCATACGTTTGAGATCATTTTACTTTGTTGACTGTTTCCCATCAAGGAGACCACTGAATGCGCCTCTTTAAATGGTTTCGTGGTGCTCACTGTTGTTTTTTAAAATGCAATTGCAATATTTTCAAATGACACTATAGTGTATAGTACAGTGAGTTAGCTCTGCCTGCTACAGTATAACCTCCTCTTTGCGTCTGTCTTCAGTGTCTCTTAACTCTTAACTGCCGTTTACAGGTTTTGTAATATTTTCACACAAATTACATATTGGAAAATAACTGCAATGCAGTTTGTTCAAGTCCAGAACCGAGATTGGCTGAAATAAAATGCAAAAATTATGGGCACAAAAAAAAAAATTTGCCCATATGTTACCCATCACGTAGGTTCCAGGGGTTCACCTACTTCAGCCATTCTACACACAGCTGACTGACTGCTCGCACCAACAAGAGGTGAAGGGGTCTTGTTTCACTCTATGCTGCACACAATCTACCAGGGTTCTTTGACCGAGAATCGCCCAGACGGATATTATAGACTTCCATAAAAAGATTATTATTATTTTTTTTTAAACTGCAGGCACTGCAGTGCAATCTCTGTGAGTTCCGGAAGGGCGAGCACTAACGTGCTTTCGTCATCATGCGTAACACTTATAGAGCGATTGGTAGGAACAAACTCTTTAAATAAGAAATATGAAGTCAGGGCTAGTCTCTGTATGGGCTGAAATAAAGCAAACTAGTGAAGTTTATATGGATGATGATTGTAATGGAGGTAAAGATGATTACAGTGACTAACGTCGTACATTATTAGAAAAGCACGTCTTTAATGTGCAAATAAACA
Organism: Carassius carassius; assembly: GCF_963082965.1. Taxonomy (NCBI): domain Eukaryota; kingdom Metazoa; phylum Chordata; class Actinopteri; order Cypriniformes; family Cyprinidae; genus Carassius; species Carassius carassius. The sequence goes on along the minus strand of NC_081793.1, from coordinate 11,670,209 downwards.
GACCATGTATGTGCGTTCTCCAATAGCTTTTTGCACAAGCACATTTTTAGTATGCTCGCATGTCTGGCAAGTGTTTTATAATGGACACGCTGAAAAAGATCAACCTCAATCTTTACCTTGATAAAGGTAACTGCAACCTACGCTATACTTTCCATCTCTGATGAGACATATAAAACTGTGTATACCGCAGGAACGGTATAATGGAAAAAAATAAGTGGTTTTGAAACCATGAAAATGTTCAAATCGAGGTATAGCTTGCTTTAAACTGGCAATCGGCCCATGAATGTCCCTTTACAGTTAGTGCTAGCAAAAAAAAATTGTAGATTTAAAATCCCACATGTGGCACACTTATTGTCAAACTACAAATATTTTAGCAAAATATATATTTTAGTCAGAATTATTTCTCCTACTATTTTATTGCACTTTGTTATCCATGGGACAGGTGACAGGCTGTGTGGAGATGAGGTACAGCATGCATCATCAGCCTGTATTTCCAATAACATTATCAGACAATTGCATTTGCTAAGCTAAGCTGTGACTTCGACATTAAGCGGTCCACAACAAAAGCAGTACCACCAACACTGCTTTATTAGGAAGAACATGTTTAATTAAAGTCATGTGACCTGCACATGATCTGTCAATAATGCACCATTACTTAATTTAAAATCAAAAAGTCTTTTGCAAAACATTATGTGTGTATGTGTGTGTGTGTAGTAGATATATTAGTTGTTTGGATAACACCATCTGCTACAGTTCCCACAGATAGAATGACAGATAGTTCCCTACAGTTCCCTTTCCCTTTCCATTGTTTCCCCAAAAAGCTAGATTTACTCACAGGGAAAGAACAAACTTGTGCAGCACAAACAGGGTTAACCTGACAGATTTCCTTCAAGTCACAGAAAATGGCACAAATCCAGTCTGTAAAAGTCATGAATATATAGAAAACATTATTAAATTGAATAGTGAACCTATACACTTACCTAAAAAGGTTTAACAAAACACACATTTTCCCCTCAAACTAAGAATGAACCATATGAACATCCACTCGGAGAGGCTGCGATCACGTACTACAAAGGAAGACACTGGCTGACCATCCAGTCCATGTAGGGTACTGTTCTGTTCACTATAATCCCTGATAAATCAGCCATAGAGAAAAAAAACTATATTTAAGTACAAACTAAACATGGCTTTCACCTCATTAGGGAATACTGCCCCTCATGTGTTCCTGCTCATTTCTCTGAGCTATCGCAAACATATCCCTGTCAGATTATTTTCTAAAGGATAAGCACACCGAGACGCTGTAATTAATTGTGACATGCAACAAGAGCAGGGAGAAAGATAACAGGCCTTGTTATAATACAGTGCTCAGTCAATACAACACATGGCTGTAGGGTTACAGGGATTCCAGCTAATTCCTTTTACTGATGATTTTCACAGCTGACTCAGTAAAGCCAGAAAAACTGGAGACGCTTAAGAAATAGTCCAAGGAGAGAAGGAATAGGAATTTCCATGAAAAAGAAACAGGAGCAGTGAAGAAAGAAATGTAATGCTTTTTTCACAATCATGAGGTGTCCAAAGGCCATCTGGAAGACAGGACAGAGTAAGATGTAAAACTGATATATTCCTGAAATGGGAATTCCATAAGTAAGCATAGCAGCTGTTTTACTATGTAATGATACTATGTAATGCGGACATTGTGCACAAGTAAACAAGTTTAGGCATGTACATCTTTTCACATACTGCTTTTTCAATAAAGTCAGGAACAAATACATCCATTACCTTATATATGCCCAAACAGATGTGAAAATTACATTGAACAGCACTAATTGAAAAAAAAGCACTGATGCTTCTAAAAAAACTGGCTTAGAAACCATCAGGGCTAGGGCTGTCGCGAAAACTGCAATATCGCAATACCGCGCTATTGAGGAACAAACCACATAGGAATGCAACAGCCACTGCAACCCCAATTTTTGCGTGTTTTCTTTTTCTTGTTCATTTTTCTTTTGAGAATAAGAAGCTGACATCTGATTTCCTAAAGTGGTCATATTTACTAGGGATGCACAATCATGATTTTTCATGGCCGATTCCTATACCAATTTTTTTTACAAGCAAACTGGCCGATTCCGATACTGTTTTTTTTTTTTTTTTTTTTTTTTTTCTTTAAGCAACAAACAAGAAAGAAGGAAAGTATGCATAAACAAGATGTTTATTTGGTATTTAATAGGCCAAACTGGCTTTTGGCTATTGAAAACAATAACCAAAACCATCTGAAATTACCGGCAGTATCTGCAAAGTAAGTAGCCTACATTCAATACAAACATAGATGGTACAGACATCAGCATATAGCTTTTGTTTTTGATTTGGGTTGAAACTACATAGGACTGGCCTTAAATGAAAAAATTAACTGTAATCATGTGAAATTAAAGGCAGTAACTGCATAGTTCTACAGTCCAAACAACACATTCAATAAGAGGTCTCTTAATCAGCATTCAGTATTTTAGTTTTTAAATTTGCTTTTAAATTAAAAAAAAGGTCTTTACCAGTGAGACTAAATAAAAGTATGCTATAAAAATACATTATTCCAAAATGTTAAAATCAAATAATGTTGGTGCGAATAAAACAAAGATGCAAAGTGTTTCATTCATCAAAAGAAAAAAAATATATATATATTATGGTAATGGTTCACATCTATACTTTTTTACTTGAGCCAATGAAAATAAATAACTATTGTCTCAAGTTAAAAAATATAGATGTGAATCATTACCCTAAAACGTTTTAATTGGATGAATGAATTTTTTTTTCAGTGTGCTACAGCAGATGATTTTTAAATCAAATTAAGTCTATGTAATTTTAAGGTAAAATAAAATAATCATCCTATACAGAACTGACGTTTACTTCTGGCTTTTCAAACGTTAATGCAAGTTCTACTTTACAAAAAAAAAAAGGCATTTCAGTTTTGTCACAATTTAGTTTGTTTCGTTTCTCATCCAACACGCGAGAAGTTTATGGAATTACATTTAGTTCAATAATAATGAACGTAACTTTATAAAACTGAACGTAACTTTTTCAGAAACTATCAAACATATGCCATTACAATAGAAGAAAAGCACAATGAAAATGAAAAAAATTAACAGTTGCACAAATGTAACAGGCTCTTCAAATATGCTTCATTTTTATTAATTTTTTTCAAAGATTCGTTTTCGCTGATCGTGGATTCTGAATGCATTGCCACAGATTTCGCTTTTGCTTCGCAGTTTTTCGTTTGGAGTTTTGACACAAACCTCTCGTGGGGGCGGGGTTAACAGTGATCTACTCTGATTGGATAATGAGCTTTTTTTAAAGCTTTTTTAAAGATTTTTATTTGTGCGCTAGTACAACAACGGCTGATCGCTTCCTGATATCTGTGCCTCAGACATGTAGCTCTGCACTTCCAGTGCTGAACAGTGGCCCGTGTCACTTACTACAGTGTAGTAAGTGCACGCGGACATAATTCTGGAAAAAATCGGCCAAAAAAAGACCAAAAAACGATTTATGGCCGGTCAACCGGTGCATCCCTAATCTTTACCGTGTTTACTATGGTAATGTTAATGCCCAGCGTGCACAGCGTCTTTTGCATCGCTTATAAATATTTCTGCCTTGTATGGTGATTAATTCAAATCGGATCAAGTTATTGCAAGTACTCCCGAGACGAGTGGGAACAGTTCTTGCTGGAGCCATGTATTCCACCAGATGAGGATCCCATTCAGTGGTGAAACGAAAACACGAAGCGCTTCACAAAACGTATACACTTAGCACACCGTTATTTGTGAGTCCCGCCAATGTCTGTGCCGTCAGAGCACGTTTTCTCCGCGGCCGGCCTTATTGTTAACAGACTAAGGAGCCGACTTTCCCCCGATCATGTTTACATGCCCGTATTTCTTAACAAGAACATTTGAAACAATAGAAAAAAAAGCAAAAATGATTTGCTGACAGTTTAAAAGTTAAGTGTAAGCTACATTCTGTACAATAGCCTAATTGCTGCAGGCTGCTTTACGTTTTTTCTTTGTTCACTTTTTTTTTTTTTGCTTTTAATCTGTACTTTTGTTTGTTTGCACGCATTGTTAAAGGTTTTCAGCTACAAAACACGATGTGTAATGTTCAACCTTATTGTAAGCTTGTTCAAAATGACGAAAACAAATGTTGCTGAAAAATAACGTCTGACTCATTAAACTTAATTTAAATAAACAAATATTCGAATATTCGTTTTTTGTGAGCTCAAATATTCGAATGTGATATTTGTGGAAAACGCCCATCCCTAGTAAGAAAGTAATTCATTATCAATCAGAGCAGTGTGATGTCATTTGGGAGATAGCATCACTAATTTTAGCCTACACCTAAACCAGTGGTTCTCAAAGTGTGCTAAGAGTCCCTCTAGTGGTACACAGAGGAATCACTAATTTAATTATAAATTAATGTTAAAACACAATACTTTTGAACTTAAATGTAAAAACAATTCTACTCAAATAAAGATTAAGTACAACACAGTTTTTAATTAACTTTTAGGTAAAACGCATTTTAATTTAATCATTATTTGTTCAAAGTGTATATTAATGTTAAAGTGGCTGACAACAGTAAATATAATAATAGTTAGGCCTACTACGCTACTGAATTTTAATGCGTGTAATTGGTATAAAATTTTGAGAACCACTGGCCTATAAACAGTTACTATAGTGTTTAGGTGTCAGCATTTCAATGTAGTTACGTGTCTAGGTAATCGCCTGGGATTAATAGGCTTGTCATATACAATTATGTGTTGTTAAATAACATAAAACTGTATGTTAATGCCATCATCTACCATTATTGTTTTGCTATCATTATTTATGAAGATGGAAGGTTTTTTTTTTTTTTTTTTTTAAATTTCTGACAAGAACTAGGCAGGAAATGTTTCTGTCTGTATAAACCACATCATTAAATCAGCTTTACCGGAAGTTTACGAGTATTGGCTTATCTTTATGAGGAAGTTCCATACATATAGTCAATTGGTTACCAGGCAATGTAACAGGTCCTCCAGCTGACAAAGGCTCGCCATCTATTCGCCATCTATTCTCTTGTCATGCACGTCTTCATGTACACACACATATCACGGGAGAACGGTCTCATGTCAAACGTTTTAACTGGAACATAAAACCTGACCTGCACAACAGAACATATTAATCCATCAATACAAATAAAGCGCTACACAAAACTGTAAAGCACAATTCAAAACGCTCAAAATGGTGGCAGACCAGGCATTTTGTACTAGCTACTTCAGTGTTTTATACAATTACATTTTATTATAAATGGCATACATTAATATTTCATTAATATCAGTTGTTAAATTAGCTTTTGCTATGTAATGGCAGACTCCTGTACTAATCAGCACATACAGTAACTAGATCAACAACTCACCAACAGATATAATTACTTCACCCAAAATGGTTCGTTTGGGATGCAGCTCAGATAAGTATCATTATTTCTTCCTTTTTAGAGTCTTTCAATAAATTTTTAACAAGTTAAACAACATTAATCACTCGATTTCTCAGCTTCCTCACCTGACCGTTACCATTCAAATTACGCACGCTACAGTGTCACGCGCACTACGTTCGGATTTCTTAAAGAGGAAGCATCACGACAATACCATTACAGATGTTTGTGTTTCTATGAATTCTTAGTCACATGTAATACATTTTAACTTATTCGGATATTATATCATTTCAAATATTTGCCTTACTGTATTATGAATTTCATTTTGTTATATTTGTGTATAGTGTTGTCACGGTACCAAAATTTCAGTATTCGGTACTGATACCAGTGAAAATCCACGGTTCTCGGTACCAATTTCGGTACCAAAGCAAAACACAAAAATATGCTAATTAAAAAATATATAACTTTTTATTACTAAAAATAAAACCAATGCCATTCTTTATACTTATTTACAATTGTGTTTAAAGTTCTTCTACAAGTAATATAATTATGAAAAACAGTAAACAAGTTTCACCCAAATTTAATTTGTCTTTTAATTTATGAAATTTAAACACATTTTATTTTTTGGTAAATAAAGGGGATTTGCTATTAAAATTAAAACATGGAAGAAATATTGTGTGATTAATTTTTAATTAACAGTAGTAGCAGCATCACATACATTTTACAAAATAATAGTAATATTTCAAGCACAATGCCTTTATGTAAAAATGAATTTGTAATGAATGCATATTTGTAATTTATCTGAACTTAAGACTGGTGGTGATGCTTAAGATATTTTTGTTCATTGAGGGTTTCTGTAAAAAAAAAAATAATAGATCATAATAATTATTATTAAAAGATAATACTACTAATTCTACTACCATACAATATACAATGCACTATGGATTGATGAGCTGCTGGGTTCATGAATATTAATCACGTTGTCTGCGTTCGGTCGAACTGATTTTCTGAAATCAAAACAGGGACGGTAATAGATGAGCGCCAGCCAATGAAATTGACATTTGCGCATTAGCTCAGCCCACTACTGGAGAAACCGGCATATCTTCTGCTTGTTTGAAAATATGACTCCATAACTCCATTATTTTGACAGGAGAAGACAACAAAGAATATAGTTTACATGTAGCATGTTGATTCAGCATGGTAAGACTCTCGCTCTCTCTCTTTGCATGTGTGAGAAACAGAGATATCAGCAAAGCGTCGGCGAGTCGTGCTCCTTCACACAGAGTTTACAGTTCGGCAAATACCATAGACAGTAAAAGAGGCAAATACAGGTGTACTGTGCGTCCATTGAGATGAATTGAAAAGTACAGATCGCTTGATGGAGAGAGAACTCTGAAGCGCTCCGTCAGTGTTCAGCGAGTGAAAATATATCTGCGCCAATCTTATAATAGCCTCGAACACACACACAAAAAGTAAAATCTAAGAATTTATTAGCCAATGGCTAACAATAGACATAATTTACTCGCCCTGAGTAAAATTTATTCACATATGCGAGTGATTTATTCGCAATGTAGAGGCTGTTTTGACGGTTTTCCATGAATACCTTTAAATTGACACTGGTTTTACTCAAATGAAACGGTAAAATGCTTGTGAAGTGACTCAGAACAGTTCTGGTGATGTATGTCCTCATTATTGCAAGCGTCATGCACTTCAGTCTATGTAGTAAACAAACCATTCATTCATTCACACAGAGACATGCACGCAGAACATGCAGGATGCAGATTTCAACCAACTTTTGCAGCTTAACAATTACAGATACTGGTCCATATGGAGAGTTGATTTGATTAATTTATGCTAACTTTGACAAATTTCGTGACTGTCCATATTAAAATGTAAGTTTCATTTTCATGAATTGATTTTGAGATTCCGTCCGCGTTTTCTGCTTCGCGGAAATCATAGCGCTGCATCCAGAACCGGGTTTGAACGGGTCCTCGGTACTACCGGTACTTACAGAAACCTGGTACCGTGACATTTTCATTTTTTTAGTACCGACTTGGTACCGAAGTACCGGGTCTTTTGACAACATTATTTGTGTATATGTAGGCTGCATTTTTATGGGTTACAAGTACACACACACACACAGTGCTACTCTAAAAAAGTTAAGTTACTCTTAAAAAGTAATTAACAGAATCAAATAAGATCCTACAGGACAAAGTGAATTTCCATTTAAAAATCACAATGTCCAATACAAATCAATAAAAGATCACATGAAAAAATTAAATCCCATTAAATTAAACACAATGTCCAATAAGATTCTAAACATCAAATAAAATCCTACAGGACAAAGTGAAATTCCATTAAAATCAATCAGAATGTCCAATAGGATTCTAAAAATCCAGTTAGATCCAATAGGACAAAGTGAAATTCCATTAAAATCAATCAGAATGTCCAATAGGATTCTAAGAATCCAGTAAGATCCAATAGGACAAAGTGAAATTCCATTAAAATCAATCAGAATGTCCAATAGGATTCTAAGAATCCAGTAGGATCCAATAGGACAAAGTGAAATTCCAATAGGATTTTTTGACAATATAATGAGCATTAGAATTAAGTTTCTTTATTATTTAATGCTCATATAACTTTTATTAGAGTAAAAAAAAAAACATGATTATATTTACTATTTTTACACACCAGAGGCATTTAAATGAACTGTGAATCTAAAATATGCGTGCTAGAGAATTAACAAATGGTTAACATTGTGTCATATCAATCAGAAAAGCAGTTCTGGGCTTTTTTTATTTATTTAAGCTAACTTAGTTGTTATTCTTGGCTTTAAAATTCAAAGCCCTTTAAGATTAAATATGCACACATTTTGGATTAAATGAAAGTATAATTTTGGCTGGTACATAAATTTTCTTTTTTAAATAATGAGAGAGTAACTCAGTATATGACGGAGGCGCCAGAACTGCAGTTGGTAGAATGTGCGCTACAGCCAATACTACGATATTTCTTCAAAAACAGATTGTGGATATATTTTTATCATCCACGATCAAAAAACGTCATATCGCACACCCCTAAACCACACACACATACACACTAGGGGTGGAACAGTTGAACTTTCACAGTTTGGTTGGTATCACGGTTTTAGGGTTCAGTTTATGTACAGTTCTGTATGTGCTATGTTTATGGAAAAACAACACTTTCAAATAAAAATAAAGAAAATAGGAATATTCCAATCAGAATCTAACTACTAGAAACAGCACAAATAAATACAATAGAGTAAAGATACAAATAAAATAAACAGAGATTTTCAGTTTTTTTATAGGTAGGTCTATCATTAGTTTAAAGGTAGAGAAAATGAATAAAGTAATTATATGTAAAACAGCACTGCATATTTGACTGTATAAATTAAAAAGTAATCTTTATTAAAGTTACAAAAGCTATTCTATCAAGAGCAGTAAGTGATTTCGTTGTTGCTGTTCGATTAATATTAAGACTGTCACTTTAAGAGAAGAGAATGTACTGATCGAGCATTTCGGGCAATAGCCATTTTGCCATTTTTTGTGTGAATTTGTCCATTTAAATACAATACTTCAAAGAGATCTTAATATTTGCTATATACATGATATATACATGTTCTGTGGCGCAGGTTAGCACACTTCGGAAGAGCGCACGCACAAATCACTTCGCATGCAAGATCGCGTCCTCTGGCTCTTAAATGTTTAACTGGCAAAGCTTAAAGGAGGAGTTTAGTTTAAACACAGATATCAACGTGTGCTGTTCAGGTCTGACCTGTGTGCGCACTATCAGCACCCAGGTGATGAATGACTGCCCAAATTCCATCATACGGCATTCGCATTGAATAAGAGTTAATGGTTTGTCCAGTTTTTTTTTTTTTTATCGCTGTTGTTGTAATGTATGTGTGTGTGTGTGTGTGTGTGTGTGTGTATAACAAATACATTTGCAATAAATTAGCAAATAATGTCTTTTAAAACAGAATGTCAATTCACTAAACTAAAAAATTAAGTAAATAAACACAATTGCATTACATTAAATATTTGGATTACCCCTACCACCTTACTGCTATCTGATATCATAAAATAGACTTGTAGGCACAAATTATACATATGACAATTATTGTTGTGTGGTGGCGCTCATTATCTGAAGTCTGCTGTGAAATTTAGCGGAGAATAGCATGCAGAAGGATCCTGACAGCAAAATGGAAATTTTCCATGACTTTCTAACATTTACAGATGGGGAATATACCTATAAAATGTAAGTTACACACTTAGAAAACAGCATACCAAACATTATACAGTGCAAGAAGCATCTCTGTCAGCAGCACATGATTCTGTCAGAGCATCTGATGGGGTAAACCACTTTAAACTAGACATTAAAGTAAACTATATCTTACAAGTTATTTTAAAGCCCTTAAAGTGCCCCTATTATGGCTTTTCGACTATTACCTTTCATGCAGTGAGTCATGTAGCTGTATGTGAACATTAACTGCAAAGTTGTGAAGCCGACAGTGCACGATAGAGAAAGTTAATGTACGTGTAGAATTTTTTATTTTTTTTTAACCAACATGTCTTTTGAACTTGCATGCATGTAAACCTGTTTTAGGAAACTCGTAAAACAATATAAGCAACCTTAAAAATGGCAAATAGGGGCACTTTAACCCTCTGGAGTCTTAAGGGTATTTTTGGGGCCTGGAGAAGTTTTGTCATGCCCTGACATTTGAGCTTTTTTCAGTTTCTTATAAATATCTAAATGGGTAAAGTCTAATCTCACTGTAATCAGCACAAACTGGGCTATAATAATATGTGAAATGCATGTATGTACATAATTGTGTTTTTGAGAAAAAAAATATTATGCGTGGTTAGTGAAAAGTAAAAATGTTAAAACACTTGAATAAGGCAAAAAAACACACAGAACAATGGTTCCCGGGATTTTTGAGAACTGGAGCTTGTAGCCTAGAATTTTTATTTCTAAATTATGTGAAAATCATCTTGTTTACTCACTCACAGAAAACAATATATTGATTTAAATTTTCTAAGACACTTTTTGTTGGTAAAAGTCATATGCGAGTAGGCGTCAACTACCATGAATATCATTGTGATTTACACCTGAGAAGACAAAGGGCCGCATAATGAGCTGCATAATGAGCCTCTCAGTCATCTGTGCCACTGAGAGGGAAGAGTTACAATAAAGAATGTGAGGACAAAATAAAAGGATATAATTTTATGTTTGTAGTTTATTAAGAATATATTTAACTATCCCACAACATAATTTAATATCCACTTGGGGGAGCAGTTAAACAGTTTATCAGGAACAATCTAAGCTGACTTTCAAACAAATTGTTTGGCATCCTTACTCCAGTCACACAATCCTTCAGAAATCCTTTTAACAATCTTATTTTCTACAAAACAAAACATTTATTGTTATTATTATTATCATTATTATTAATGTTGAAAAGAGCTGAGAATATTTTTCTGGGTTTTTAGGGGGGAATAAATTGAAAGAAAAGCATTGTTTTTACATTTGTTACAGTTATCTATTTGTTACATTTATATTATTTACGATTAAAACTGAAAGTGTAATTTAAGTTCTTTTCGGGGTTATCAGGAGAAAATGACTCAAAGCGCGTATCCGCGTTAATCGACTCGAGAGGGTTAATAAAGCATTTCTCATGTTTAGGACAAACTAGATTATGTATTTTTCAGCAGCTCACTCTGTGTTCTCTGCGATTATTCAGATGTGCTCGTATCAAACTGTTTATCGATATAGGCGGTATTGCTTCATACCGTAACGCTTATAAAAATACTATAAGACTATAAGATTTTGAGAATAAAAGTGTTGTAAAAGTGTTGTTCTGAGATCTCATAAAAGACCTTTTATGAGAATAAAGTCACATCAAGAATAACAATGTACTGTAATATTATAAAATTATAGTAGTAACAGGGCTCAACACTAAGATTTTTTGGTATAGTGGTTCAGATTTTTACTTGCCCTGCCTGATTTTTTACTGGTCCTGTCACAAAACTAAATAACTAAATTAATAAATAAAATAGGAATTATTTTCATTGGTTTGATCTATATAACCTTGTATATAACTAGGGATATGCCGGTATCAAATTTTCCTGTTGCGGTTAATTGATAATGCTTTTATCACGGTATACGGTATCATCACGGTATTGATATTTTGTTTTAAAAAAGTGGTCATAATACAGTATAACAGGTTAAATAACTTTTTTCTTATAACAAAAAAATGAAGAATATTAGTCACAAAAATAAAACAAAGCAATTTAAGAACTTGAAAATGAAAATGATTTAAAAATTGACTTAAAGTGAATTTAAGACCGTTTAAAAATAGAAAATGATTTTACATAAATCTTCATAGATCTTAGTGCTGTGTTTGACACTATTGACCACAACATTCTTTTGCATAGACTTGAACACTCTGTTGGCATTATTGGAAGTGCATTAGCATGGTTTAAATCGTACTTATATGACCACCAATTCGTAGCAGTAAATGAAGTATCCTATCGATCACAAGTGCAGTATGGAGTACCCCAAGGCTCAGTACTAGGGCCGCTACTCTTCACGCTTTACATGTTACCCTTGGGAGATGGAGATATCATCAGGAAACATGGTGTTAGCTTTCACTGTTATGCTGATGATACTCAGCTCTATATTTCTTCGCAGCCCGGTGAAACGCACCAATTTGAAAAACTAATGGAATGCATAGTCGATATAAAAACTGGATGACGAGTAATTTCTTATTACTAAATTCTGAAAAAACAGAGGTGTTAATTATAGGACCTAAAAGCTCTGCATGTAATAACCTAGAACACTGTCTAAGACTTGATGGCTGCTCTGTCAATTCTTCGTCATCAGTTTGGAACTAGGGATGGGAGTTTTCCACAAATATCACATTCGAATTTTTGAGCTCACAAAAAACGAATATTCGAATATTCGTTTATTTAAATTAAGTTTAATGAGTCAGACGTTATTTTTCAGCAACATTTGTTTTCGTCATTTTGAACAAGCTTACAATAAGCTTGAACATTACACATCGTGTTTTGTAGCTGAAAACCTTTAACAATGCGTGCAAACAAACAAAAGTACAGATTAAAAGCAAAAAAAAAAAAAAAAAGTGAACAAAAAAAACGTAAAGCAGCCTGCAGCAATTAGGCTATTGTACAGAATGTAGCTTACACTTAACTTTTAAACTGTCAGCAAATCGTTTTTGCTTTTTTTCTATTGTTTCAAATGTTCTTGTTAAGAAATACGGGCATGTAAACATGATTGGGGGAAAGTCGGCTCCTTAGTCTGTTAACACTAAGGCCGGCCGTGGAGAAAACGCGCTCTCACGACACAGACGTTGGCGGGACTCACAAATAACGGTGTGCTAAGCGAATACGTTTTGTGAAGCGCTTCGTGTTTTCGTTTCACCACTGAATGGGATCCTCATCTGGTGGAATACATGGCTCCAGCAAGAACTGTTCCCACTCGTCTCGGCTGGACTCTCTGTAATCATCGCTGGAGAACTGGCTCAGCCTTTTCCGACGAGTGGGCATTGCATATTCTTCATTGTGGCAACTGCATCCGCACCACTCGCATCAAGGAAAATGTTCTGATGATGTTCAAAAAAGTTTTTTTTTCTTACTTCTCTCATGTTTTCATCGAGAAACCTGAGATGTTTGTGCCGAGGGTCTAGGGCAGACGCGAGAAGATGAGTTTTCACTGCATTCTCCAAGTTAGCAGTGTTTATTCGTTGCTTGAGAGATGCTGCAACAATGTTCTTGGATCACTTTCTGTGATTCTCCACGGCATATTTGAAGTACTGTAGAAGACCGCAGTTCTTTTAGGGGGCGTTCACATATTGCGTCTTTTGCATGCTCAAGTTCGTTATTTTAAGTTCGCAGAGTCCCATCCACGCTCAAAGTTTATGTGGCGGCCATCGCGGCGTTTTCTGAAACGGCGTCCGGTCAGTCAATAGGAAGGAACGATTTAGTCATCCGGTTCCTCAGAGGAGCTAGGAGGCTGAATCCTCCCAGACCTCTGTCAGTCCCTATGTGGGACCTCGCGGCGGTTTTGGAGGTCTTGAAGGGTCCCCCTTTTGAGCCTATCCAATCGGTTAGCCTTCAGCATCTGTCGTTCAAGACAGTATTCTTGTTGGCTCTCGCTTCTGTGAAGCGTGTGGGTGATTTGCACGTGCTCTCGGTGAGCCAGTCGTGCTTGGAGTTTGGGCCTAATGACTCAAGGGTCATACTCAAACCTAGGCACGGTTATGTGCCGAAATCCCTCAACACACCGTTTCGGGCTCAGGTTATTGCCCTGTCTGCCCTGCCGGTGTCAGGGGAGGATGGAGACTCGAGTCTTCTTTGCCCTGTCAGGGTTTTAAGAGCTTATGTGTCTCGCTCTGCTGCCTTTCGGCAGACGGAGCAGCTGTTTGTCTCGTTGGGTGGACGTTCCAAGGGAATGGCTGTTTCGAGACAGACTCTATCCAGATGGATAGTTGACGCCATAGCGTTAGCTTACGCTTCCAGGGGCCTTCAGTGCCCGTTGGGCGTCAGAGCACACTCCACAAGAGGCGTCGCCTCGTCGTGGGTGTGGTCTACTGGGATCTCCTTGCAGGATATATGTATGGCGGCAAGTTGGGCCTCGCCGTCTACATTCATCAGGTTCTATAACCTGGAGGTCCCCGCCCTTGCAAGCAAGGCTGTTGTCGGTATAGTCGAATCAGGGCCCTGAGGGGAATTCTGAGTTCACGGGCGCTATGCGCTGCCGACTGTTATATGGGCAGTATTGCGTAAGACCCACATTGCCACATTGGTCAGGCCTTGCCTCGGCTGTGTGATGTCATATTGTCGCATCTACGGATGCTGCTAGATATAGGACGGAGGGCTTTTTCCCCTTTTCTGTCCTGGACTCTCTGTGAGTCCCTCAGGTGACTGTGCACTGTAAATCCTGGGCGTTGCTTCAGGTTTATTGGTGTGTGATCCCTGCGCGCACGGCGTTTTACATTGGGTTCCCGTAGCATCTTAGCTAAGACGCAGTACGAGAGAGCTCTCGTAAGAGAACGTACTCGGTTACTAAACGTAACCTCGGTTCTCTCTAGAAGAGCGAACGAGTACTGCGTTCTCTGCCGTGCGCACGATTCACTCTGGTTCGCTTCAGCGATGAAATAAATCAGGTGAGTCAGCCTTTTCGAGCTCCTTTTATAGGTTGGGCCACACCCGTTTCGGCGGGAAGTGGCAAGAAGGGCGCGAAGCGCCCTTATTGGTCTGATGTTGCATCAGCCCGCGCTCGATAGGCTGTGCAGTTGCCGCAGAACAAGCCAATGAGCGAACGAGCCGTCTCGCCTATGGCTGTGTACTGCTGCAAATGCGCTTTACAAAAATACAAAATTAAGGATAATTTTTTGCTTCAGTATTTCGTGAAAAGAGACTTTTCCCGTAGCGTCTTAGCTAAGACGCAGTACTCGTTCGCTCTTCTAGAGAGAACCGAGGTTACGTTTAGTAACCGAGTACGATTTCAACAATAATATAAATAATAAATTAAACATCATAAGTTTAATCACAACTCGTGACTAATATTAAATTACACCATGTGACGCACTGGACAGCTTCGTATGGAGAAAGTAAATGAGTAAGGAGTGTGCAATATTTATCGTGGACTAATATCCTAACTGTTGTTTTAATGATGTGAGAACTGAAATTTTGTAACTGCAAAAAAAAAAAAAAAAAACACACATCGTGAGAGTTTTTCAGTGTCAGATGAAGGCTATCAAGTTACAATATAATTCAAGATATGAGGCAAGAACGACCTGTATTGTTTTTAATATTTATGTCATGATCGTTAAGTAAAGTCTAACTATATCAAGAGTGTTGCTTTCCCGAATGTCAGTGCAATCGCTTTTATACAATTGCTCAACTAAAAAGATGCTAGTATTAAGTGTGTTACATTAGTCACAATTCTGTCTATCGCTGTTTCACCAAGCAAAAGCTTTTAACAAGGCCAAAGTAAGACCAATTGTGTGTGAGTATTTTGTTACTGAATTAATCTTTGTTTTTGAACAAAGCATTTGAATCTATGATTCAGTGGCCCATTCATAAAGGCTGCATCCGAAAACTGAAAAATGCTGCCTTCGGAGGTCGCATTCCAAGGTAGGAAGGCATCAAGGCACATCCGAAATCAATGTCAGCTTCATTTCCTGTCTCCTGAGATGCCTTCATCTGGCCGGTTTTTGAAGGCAGCATAGATGTATCCTTCGCTGCCTTTGATATCCCACAATCCTGTGCGTTCCATTCTGTGACAGTTAAGCCAAAAATTAAAGATTGCGTCTGAAAGTTGCGGTCGGTGGTCAGTTTGTGTGTAAATGTATGTTTCTGAACAACGTTTTCCACTTTTTATGTAATTTCTAGTGAGAAATTAATATTGCAGTAATTAAATATCCACTTAGTTATTACCAACGATATACAGTTTGTCAAGATTAGATTAGATTGTAATATAAGTGAAGTAATGTAGGTGTCCCGTATTCAGGACAGGGTGACAGTTAAGGGGCTAAATAATCATGTGCGTTTTTTAATAGTTTTTGTTATCAGTTGTACGTTTGTGCTTTATCTTACGTTTTCTGTTGTTTAATGAATGTTTTTTGCATAATTTAAGTGTCATGTGTGTTTTCATGATGATGTTTTGTGTTTGCATGAATGACTCTGTCCACCTTCTATATATTAGTATATACTTCTGCTTGTTACAGACTACACTCTTTAAAATAAAGGTGCTTCACTATGCCATTAAAGAACATTTTTCTAAATTAGGGCAGTAGCTATCGAATATTTTAGTATTTTATTTTAATCGAGTATTCTACCAAAAAGTCCATCGATTAATCGAGTAATCGGATAAAATGTGTTTTTGCTTAATTAAAGTGCAATATTAATTATGCAAGAGAAAATAAAACTCCTGGGTCTCTTAAAATGAACAACTAAGTTTCCTTTTTTAGAATTTTTTTTAATTTAATTGCATAGAATGCAATGCATACATCAAAAATAAACATTTAATTATTACCCATTGTTTCTCTGTCTGTACTTGTACTGTGAACAATGACAATAAAGTTGACAGATGAATTAAGTGCATTTAAGTGCCATTCAGTTGGGGTTTTAAATAAAGCATTTTCTGAGATGCACATTAAACATTAAACGAATAAAACATTAATTTAATTTGTCTTTTAATTATTGAAAATTAACTTTTTGGTAAACAAAGGAGATTTACTATTAAAAATAAAACATGGAAGAAATGTTGTGTGATTAAACCTTAAAAAAAAAATGTTTGATTTTTTATTTATTTTTTATTTTAGTAGTAGGCTATGTACATTCTTCTGAACAATAGTCTTTAACCAGACTTTTATTTTGACGGGTTGACGTACCTTTACAGTTCTGTGTATGTGATGTGTCGCTAGTTTACTCAGATCAAACGGTCAAATGCTCATGAAGTGACTGTCAGAGCAGTTCTGGAGATGTTGTTCATGTGTTCACGTCCTTATTTAGTGAGACAGCAGATGCTGAAATTACCGGAGCGTCAGGCGCGCTTCAGTGTGCGTTAATAAAGGAAGTCGTGCTTCTGCTCTATTCATTAACAGAGACACGCAGAACATGCAGGATTCATATTTAAATAGACTGTTCCGGCTTAATATTTACAGATATTAGTCCATATCGTGATTTGATATAAGTGCAATGACCTATTTTTGATTAATTCATTCAAAATTTGGCAAATCCCATGCCATTCCGCGTTAAACTGTAAATTCCGTTTTTATGACTGGATTCTGCGATTCCCTCCGCGTTTTCTGCATCGCGGAAATCATAGGGCCCTAGTCGTGGTATGCCAGCTCTATCTTGCAATGGACACACACCACGACGTTCTCTTTATGTCTGCCCGCGCCCTCAAATCAAAACACTGCTGACTCCTTGCAGTATGTGATTTCCGAAGCAGCGCTTGTGTCTCCTTCCACTTTGTGGGTGACGTAAACGCGTTGTCACATTTAAAAAAATCATTGCGAAAGAACCTGACGTGAGATTTAAAATAAATTAAAAGAGGCTTCATTTTTTGTAATCAAGTTACTCGAGGAATCGTTTCAGCCCTAGTCTAAATGGTTCCATAAAGAACATTTAACATCCAAAAGTAGGTTCTTCAGATTATAAAAAGGTAAGATAAGGTTCTTTAAAAAACTTTTGACTGAATGGTTCTTTGTAGAACCAAAAATGGTTCTTCTATGGCCTCGCTGTGAAGAACGTTTTAAAGCAACTTTATTTAAGAGTGTACTTGTGATGAGCTTTGATTCTTCATGTGGTTTTCTTTTTTACCACCTGCATTATTATGGTGGTTGTCAGTATGTTAAAGGTACAAAACAGATTTTAATAGCAGTGTGCATTGTTGAATTTACTGAGTTGAGTTTACATTCAAATTTTCTTGTTTGTAAATTACAGTTTTTATTACTGTAAAATTTACAGTTTTGGGCAAAACTTACAGAATGCAGTTTTAAGACATAACAGACTGTTTATAAAGACACCAAGTCAAATATTGACTTTTTTTTACGCAATAAAACTTGAAAGAATAAAATTTGGTATTTGTGCATTGTCTGAGGTGGCTTATCAGACTGAGCACAAGTACCATGTTAAGATCTTTTTCTTGTAATCTTGTGCTTTAATCATTTAAATGTTTAAATCAGCAAGACTTAGGACTAAAAAAAACGTGCAAATGATAAACCTTCGTACACCGAAACAATTCTGTCAACTTTCCCAAGCATCTTACATACACAGGGCTTTTATACTTCAACCAAACTAGTTTTTCACATTTCTAATCACTCCACTGACATCCCATTATTAACACTCCAAGTGTTAAACTATTAGCAGAATGGCTCTGCACAATGCAGCTCAGGCTCTATACACAAGAGCTCCTAATACTAAACAGCATTGAACCCCCACACTTGAGCCTGTGTAAATATTTACTGTTAGGAACTTCCTAACACTCATTACTGTTACTGGACAGGAAATGGTGGGACGTAGACCAGATAAACATAAACTGAAGCAAATATAAGGGAAATATTCCCTACTGCAAAAGAAAAAGTTTACCTCTGACCTTTTCACTTAGTAAAGTGTGATTTAAAGAGTGACTGCAACAAACAGCCTTAAATTTAAGAATGCTGTATTTGCTGTGTTTTCTGCTGCATATGCATTCCCTGACATGTATAAATACTCTAAAGCAGTATAACAGGGGTCTCCAACCTTTTTTACACAAAGGACTGGTTATATTTTTTTAATATTCTCACGGACCGGCTGGAGAGGGTAGGATTTATATCTATCTATCTATCTATCTATCTATGTACAACGTTCCTGGATAAAAATCCTTGTTGATCCTGAAACAACATTCCAATCCACCAATCAGAATTGAGGTATAAGTTTTCAAATAACATCAGTTTTAAGCTAACAATCAGGGTTGGATGCTTCTATACCCCTGTAATTCACCTATCATTTCCCTCTGATAAAATTATGGCTAGGGTTAGTTTTAGGGGTAGGGATTGGGTTATGTCTATATTTTTGCACAGTAATGTTGATCCAGGAACATGTCTTGGCAAAACCATGGTGACCATTTATATATACAGTCGTGGCCAAAAGTTTTGAGAATTACATAAATATTGGAAATTGGTAAAGTTGCTGCTTAAGTTTTTATAATAGCAATTTGCATATACTCCAGAATGTTATGAAGAGTGATCAGATGAATTGCATAGTCCTTCTTTGCCATGAAAATTAACTTAATCCCAAAAAGACCTTTCAACTGCATTTCATTGCTGTCATTAAAGGACCTGCTGAGATCATTTCAGTAATCGTCTTGTTAACTCAGGTGAGAATGTTGACGAGCACAAGGCTGGAGATCATTATGTCAGGCTGATTGGGTTAGAATGGCAGACTTGACATGTTAAAAGGAGGGTGATGCTTGAAATCATTGTTCTTCCATTGTTAACCATGGTGACCTGCAAAGAAACGCGTGTAGCCATCATTACATTGCATAAAAATGGCTTCACAGGCAAGGATATTGTGGCTACTAAGATTGCACCTAAATAAACAATTTATAGGATCATCAAGAACTTCAAGGAAAGAGGTTCAAATCTTGTAAAGAAGGCTTCAGGGCATCCAAGAAAGTCCAGCAAGCGCCAGGATCGTCTCCTAAAGAGGATTCAGCTGCGGGATCGGAGTGCCACCAGTGCAGACCTTGCTCAGGAATGGCAGCAGGCAGGTGTGAGCGCATCTGCATGCACAGTGAGGCGAAGACTTTTGGAAGATGGCCTGGTGTCAAGATGGGCAGCAAAGAAGCCACTTCTCTCCAAAAAAAACATCAGGGACAGATTGATCTTCTGCAGAAAGTATAGTGAATGGACTGCTGAGGACTGGGGCAAAGTCATATTCTCAGATGAAGCCCCTTTCCGATTTTTTGGGGAATCTGGAAAAAGGTTTGTCCGGAGAAGAAAAGGTGAGCGCTACCATCAGTCCTGTGTCATGCCAACAGTAAAGCATCCTGACACCATTCATGTGTGGGGTTGCTTCTCATCCAAGGGAGTGGGCTCACTCACAATTCTGCCCAAAAACACAGCCATGAATAAAGAATGGTACCAAAACACCCTCCAACAGCAACTTCTTCCAACAATCCAACAACAGTTGAGGAACAATGCATTTTCCAGCAAGATGGAGCACCGTGCCATAAGGCAAAATTGATAACTAAGTGGCTCGGGCACCAGAATGTTGAAATTTTGGGTCCATGGCCTGGAAACTCCCCAGATCTTAATCCCATTGAGAACTTGTGGTCAATCCTCAAGAGGCGGGTGGACAAACAAAAACCCACTAATTCTGACAAATTCCAAGAAGTGATTATGAAAGAATGGGTTGCTATCAGTCAGGATTTGTCCCAGAAGTTGATTGAGAGCATGCCCAGTCGAATTGCAGAGGTCCTGAAAAAGAAGGGCCAACACTGCAAAAACTGACTCTTTGCATAAATGTCATGTAATTGTTGATAAAAGCCTTTGAAACGTATGAAGTGCTTGTAATTATATTTCAGTACATCACAGAAACAACTGAAACAAAGATCTAAAAGCAGTTTCGCAGCAAACTTTTTGAAAACTAATATTTATGTAATTCTCAAAACTTTTGGCCACGACTGTATACCTGGTACATTTCAATATTTTACCTGGAGTGTTTTCTCAAGATTTCCTCTCCTCTTATAATAAAAAACCTGGTACATTTCAATATTTTACCTGGAGTGTTTTCTCAAGCTTTCCTCTCCTCTTATAATAAAAACAAAGCAGATTTATGTTTAAACCGGTAGGTGCTAGAGCTGGGAAAATAAATCAATGCATCGCGACTCGAAGAAATGATTCCGCATCGATTCTGAGATTTTCCGAAATCATCGCGATTCTTTCTTGAATTGATTCTGAGATTAGTTTTGAACAGCAGATGGCACTGCATGCTTTAGAAACACCCGTACTCTGCTCGTTTCCAAATCATTACAGACACTTGAACCTAAAATAATCATTCATAAAATTTGAAAAGGTTGAAGTGAATTGCAAAAGGTGTTCACAGTGTGCTTTGTTTACATTAATCTTGCATCATAAAAGCATTCTAAGATGAAGTGAAATTACATGACTCAGCCAAACGCACAAGTACTCCTAAGCACTCTTCTTCATGAGCATTTGAGTGTGCAGATAAAAACAAGATTAGAGCGCCATCTGCTGTTAAAATCTAAGCTACGAATCGATTCTGCATTGATTTATCGTCCCATCCCTAGTAGGTGCCCACTGTCCACATTGCATAGTGCACACTTGCAATATCTAAAGAGAGAGAGAGCATACAGTTTTGACATAAAACAGGACCCACCAGCGCTGCTGTCCCTCACTAATATAGTGAGGGAAATCCACCTGCATTCAGAGCGGAGAGGTTAGGCTATTTACAGACTCAATATGTGATTTGCAATGATTACGTGATCGATCCCGTGACAGTTTTTAAGTTCTCATCTCCATAAACATAAGATGCCGGTGCATCTCTGATTTGTTGTTGGTCTAGCATTATGCTCGTATTTCTTCTTCGCTGTGAATTACAATTTCTGTTCATCTGAAAATCCGCAATCTGGGAAGCGCCACCACAAGAAGTCTGGAGTTAATGGCGTTCTGGTTATGCCAAAGTGGTAAACAGCTGCAGTGTAGGTAGGGCTTCTTTCACATCTCTCATATCACACATGCTGTAATTTATACTTTTCATGATTACTAATTAAAAATATATATATTGTTGTCGTAATGATTATTTTCAATTAATTGGCAGGGATAGCTTTTTAGTGGTTGTGCTATCTTAAACCAATTTATAAACGTAATAGCCCAAAATCTATTATTCGTCAGCCCGTACTGAGACATGCTAGCAGATGACATCTGACCTCTCCCCGAAAGACAGCTATTTAACCGGCACCACAACAGATTTCACCAGCTTGCAACAAAGAGGCTTCTGTCAACCTCTGCTTTTACCTGGATCAAAATAATCAAGCCCTGAGAGAAGAATCATAAGCTTTCAGATGTTCTGTTGGAACATGTTCGTTGTGCCATTATCCTCAGGCATTTAAGGCCATAATTTGCTTATAAGTATTTACCATGGTATGCAAGAGCATACTTGTGTTTTCATGTAATTAGTTTCTTCCTCTCTGTCTTAAGGAGCTACATGTCCTTCCTAAGCTTCAGCATTGTCAACTAGTCAGCTTGCTTTCCCATGTTGTAATAAGTTTCTCACTGATGTCTATAAACCTCAGTACAGTCTGGGCATGGAGCTATGTGGTACCTGATTGGTTCTGGCTGCCCTGAACTCTGAGAAATATGTTTGAGTGACAAACAGAATGACAGTTTCACGGTTTCATTTTTAAGGTAAAATTAAAATAATCATCGTATACAGAACTGACGTTTACTTCTGGCTTTTCAAACGTGTATGCAAGTTTTACTTAAAAAAAATAAAAAATAGTAGTCTGTAACGTTTCTCATCCAACACGCGAGAAGTTGAGCTGAACACCGCTTCAATGTCTCTGCTTGTGTAGGGACAGGTAAAGTACGCTCGCACAGGAAAGGGACTCTTATTTGTGCGCCAGTACACCAACGGCTGATCGCTTCCTGCTATCTGTGCCTCAGACATGCAGCTCTGCACTTCCGGTGCTGAACGGCTGCCCGTGTCCTGCGTAGTGCGCACAGATTTCGAAATACTTCCACACAAATGACATTGATAGCGAATGATTACAATGTAGTCTGTGTACGCGGGCGCACTTCCAGAAAAATCAGCCGAAAAAAGACCGAAAACTGTCCGATTGCGTATTTTAAAGGGTTAGTTCACCCAGATAGCAAATTTATGTAATTAATAACTTACCCTCATGTTGTTTCAAACCCGTAAGACCTATTCAGTCTATTGTTCGCTATCTGGCTCGGCTCGGTGTTCATCTTCAGTTCTCTCTTCACAGCAGTTCAGTCAGTGTACTGTTTGAGTGCATGCATTACTCCGGGATATTGGTTTGTTTGAACTCAGAGGGAGTGTCAGCCACATTAAAAAAAAGTTAACAGCTTAAGTCATTTGTGGATTAATGAGTATTAGAGATGCGAACCATTTAAAATGATTCAGTTCGATTTGGTGAACTGAATGATTCGTTCGCGAACCGGATATCCAGCTGCTTTGTTTTGAACTCTCTCTCACAACAGACACGGAAGAGAAGACAATGCTGAATAAAGTCGTCGTTTTTGCTATTTTTGGACCAAAATGTATTTTCGATGCTTCAAAAAATTCTAACCGACCCTCTGATGTCACATGGACTACTTTGATTATGTTTTTCTTACCTTTCTGGACATGGACAGTATACCATACACACAGCTTCAATGGAGGGACTGAGAGCTCTCGGACTAAATCTAAAATATCTTAAACTGTGTTCCAAAGATAAACGGAGGTTTTACGGGTTTGAGACAACATCAGGGTAAGTTATTAATTACATAAATTTGCTATCTGGGTGAACTAACCCTTTAAGCAAAAACCGTCCGGTTTATCGCCGGTCAACCGGTGCATCCCTAAAAACAATAATTCCTAACAACGTGTATACACCAAATGCGAGTGGCATGGCATGATAAAATAATCTAGAACGTCGAGTGTAGACACTGTAAGGAGCGATGACTGAGGACGATGGCGAATGATTTGCAAAAAAAAAAACATGCACAGATCAAGCACAGTTTACAAACTTTTCTAAACAAAAACTAAATTTTGAAGTGACAGAACACAAGACTTTTCCACTGGAGGATGCATCATGTATTATGAACTTTTGGCCAAAAGTAAATGGTTTAAAGTTAGCAGTAAGCACCTCAATTATAAATCTGTTTATTATAAACACACAGCTTTCCACACAATGTTAACTGATGCACTAGAGTCGTGTGGATTACTTGCGGATTAGGCTTATTGTGATTTTTTTTTAATACGCTGTTTAGACTCTGATTCTGACGGAACCCATTCACTGCAGAGGATCCATTGGTGAGCAAGTAATGTAATGCTAAATATCTCCAAATCTTTTGATGAAGAACAAACTCATCTACATCTAAGCAAATTTTAATTTCTGGTTGAGGTGTTCCTTTAAGGAAGCTGCCTTTTAAAGAGCAGGTCAAATGGTATTTTAAAGTGTCCTAATATTGTGTTTGGATTCTCCTACAACAGGTTTAAATACATCTAAGGTTAGAAAATGTAATTTTCTCAGAATATACATTTAGTATTAGAATAATTTCTCATTGATTTCGAAACGATCTGTTCAAATCAGTTCTGAGCTTAAAGGCACAATATGTAATTTTTCTGCTTTAAAAATAGCAGATAACACTATATCTATGTTATATTTTTTTTTTTGTTGTGTACTTACATTATCCCGACAGTTTCCACGAACTTTAAAATCCGGAGAAAATTATAGTTTAATTAGAAGACATGGCACGTTTCTTTATTTCCGTTTTGTCGCCCGTCTATGGCGTCATATAAACTTTGACCCCTCTAGTTTATCTAACTTCCTGCGGAACCGCCAAATACAAAGGTGGACAGAAGCAAAGACGAGACAAAGAAGAAAAAGTAGTAGCTAGCCTTGATCGAGACTATTATATTTTATATTTATATTGTTTATATTCGTATTTATACCTCAATCAATAACTTAGTTATGGATCATGATTATGCTTTGCCTGCACGTTCTGTGAAGCGCAAACATACGGGTGAAATAAATGACCTGAGAAGGTTTTGGGACAAACAAGAAACGAGACACGGGTAAATATTGCAGTTGCATTTCCAAGATAGAGAGAGCTTCGTGACAAGCTGAAACTACAGAGAGATGTTTGCATTCTGATAAACAGGTATGCATCCATTCAGCTAACTATATCTATCCGTATATTTTGTGAAACGATGATGTCTTGTGTAAAACGCAAACGGACTAGCTCTCATGTAGAGTATAATGTAAATCTACATGTGTTCTATATCTAGCTGGATAAAGTAGCTTTTTTTAACATATGTTTTATACATATATTACTACTAGCTAGATGGAATATTGATTTGATAGGGGTCTGATAATTCATATATCTCTCCGTTCGAAAAGACGTGATTGTCAAAATACTAGGCTGCTGCTGCTGTAGGTGAAGGGAGACCGCTGACAGACCAGGCTCTAGTCTTCATGACAACAATATCTATACTTCATGTTGAACATAAATATAAAGCCTACTGATAAAGGACACCGTCAACAGTATTGACGGCAAAATAGACGATGTTTGACAGGTGCAATATTTGAAAATCAATAATTATTTATTTATTTTTTAAATTACATTTATATCTGAATTTATGTCAACCTACAGACTTCAAACATCAAAATGTCATGAATTAATATGTATTTGTGTACAAAATTACATATAAACATATTTTCCTATTATATTTTGCCTGGAAACGCTTCCAACACGCTTGCGTGTCGCGTGAAAAATAGGCGTCGGTTCTATTTCTAGCAAGCACGAGTTTTCCGAACCTACTAACATGGGAGCCGAATTAAAAACTGACACGCCACGCAGCTGAGACGCTTGCGCCACGCATCCAGTGTGTCGCCGGCCTCAGTTAAAATGAGTGAGGAATGTGGGGAGCGACAGAGCGCGTGTTCCAATGAACAACAACTCCCATGAGCCTACGCTCTTTCCCGACGTCATCAAAGTACGTCTTATGTTATTATTTTGATTGATGACCCCTGGTGGCCAAAAATTCCATACTGTGCGTTTAAGCTTGGCCAGAGAACCGGCCCCCTGACGGAGCCTGGTTTATCCCAAGGTTTTTTCTCCATTCTGTCACTAATGGAGTTTTGGTTACTTGCTGCTGTCGCCTCAATATCGTTGACTAGATTGCACAGATAATTAAACTGAACTGAGCTGGACGATGACATCACTGAATTCAATGATGAACTGCCTTTTTGCATTATTAGCACACTATTTTCTTATTTAATGCTGTTCAGTTGCTTTGACACACTCTGTATTGTTAAAAGCACTATATAAATAAAGGTGACTGTACGAAACTGTTCGTATTTTGTGGGCAGGCGGGGATTATGTAAATGTGTTACCTTGTGACGTTTATAGGTAACAGGCAGAAACTTCAAAAATATGACGACTCATTAAGGTGGTGTATTTATCATATGCTTTTGTGATTAACAACTTTGCAGACTGTTTACATTGAAGAATTCATTCATTTGATGTAAAGGAGAAAAAAAATGCAAAAATATATATATTTTTTTTTTTTTTTTTCGAAAACCCATATGAACTGCTCTTTAAAATCAGATCATTTCAATCAGAAGGCCAGAATGAGGGTTGAAAAATTATTATTATTTATATTTTTTTGTGCAAAACTTTTTAGTGAAAAGTCTTGTGCTGTTGTCACACTGTCAATCCTATGACTTTATGCAAAGGCAAATGGCAGGAATGATTTGCCTATTTGACTTTGTGGAAAATACAAAGCCTGTGTAAGGCACTAAATTATATAGCGGTCTACTATACTTAATCTCCAATTAGGCTATTGAATAGAAAAAGCGGATTTTCACATATAACATTCACTTTTCATTAAACAATCAACCCCTGATGGATAAAGTCTGGACCTACATTTTTGTTGTTTTATTCATATCCAGTTACAGAAGATAAATGAGTTTAAAAATAATATTTTATTAAACTTCTAAATAATATCACTAAAATTCCAAAAGACATTTCTCCTAAACAGGCTCAGCTAAGTAAAGGCCATAAGGTAACAATCTAAGAATGGATGTTACACACTCAATAAATTAAAAATATTAAGCTTTTAATATCAACACTTAAATGCTAAAATTAAAAATGTTCTTTACCATTTACCTAAGCTTACAAATGATTTGATGTCAAACACAAGTGATGTAAAACTCTATTTATTACTTACATTAAATGTATTTGACACTGTTGGAGAAGTGAAATCATTACTAGTTTCCCTCCCTTGCAATGCCTTTGTCTTTGTAAGAAGTCCCTTTCCAAACAGTTCATTGGGGGATCATTGTTTGCTAAGACTCAGACCTCTGAACTCAATGAGAACAATTAGTTTGAATCATGAATCGGACAAGGGTGTTCTTGGACTGGGTTACAAACAGGTTGTATAATTGAAATGGCATTGAAATGGCACAATAAGTCAAACACATGAAATTAAGGTGGATTAATGATTTAAATAGTTGGAACATGTTCTCAACAACAAAAAAAGAAACTGATAAACATATCAGATATTAAAAAAAAGAAAAAAGTAAACGTAAACACAAGCAAAAGACTTACAATTCAGCCATAACAAAGAATTTACAGGGAACATTTCAAAAGAGACCTTTGGTTTCAGTTGAATTAAGCAACACACTCCGCCCATTAGCTCACTGATCTCTCAGTTGTGGCATTGATCCAATTTTTAAACCATATTAAACTAGCAATACTGTTCAAGTAAAAGCCTGTTCTGAATAACAAAACTGCAAAGACAGAACATGACTCGATATGCAACTTTCAGTAAACACATCAATGAGAAATGTAACACTTTTTGAATGCGATACTCACCATTAGATGAACACAGCGAGTAATCACACAACAGCATAGATAGGCCCGGAGTATTTTACAAATAAAAAAATTACGCGTTAAGTAACAGCCAAATATATAACCATCTGAAATTGCACAGCAATCTTTAGGTCTTAAGGTCTTTAGAATCAGCGATAGAGAGCACTGCCGGGATTAAAGCACCGCATGTCCTTGTGTTGAAAAACTAAAATTATAACTTCACACTAGGCCCTACTCCTTGAGTACGAACATAAAAACTCGCACAAACACACAGTAGAAAGACCCTGAAAGACAGCAAAACACGAGCGCATTAGCCTGTCGTGTTTGAAAGTTGAAATCCCACCCCCATCCACGCCAGTAGTGGTTAACATTTTGATTCATCCCAACGACTCGACTCTTTTGAATCGGTTCGTTCACTTGAATGATTTGTTCAAAAACACTGATTCGCTAGCGAAAAGCAACAACCGCATCTGTTAGCCTATGTACTCAGTGGAAAAGTTTGGAATTCTAAATGCTTCTATAAACCATTTGAATCTAAGATTTATTATCATCTTTATTTAAAATAACTAATTTAAAATTGCATAGAGACTTTTTAAAGAAAACAGTCAGAATTTATGATTTATTTATTTTTAATTAATGTGTAGAAAGGTTTTTTTTTTTTTTTTTTTTGGATTTGTAGGTTTTCTTGTAGGGTATCAACCCGATTGTGCCACCTGGTGTTGCCTTATACATACTACACAAAACAGTGCTCCACGTTCAGCTCTGTTCATGTGGGTGGACATTCTAACAGTTGTTTGGTCTATGAATTAACATCGGCTCTTAGCATAAACAAGCAAACAAACAACAAATAAATAAATGTGTCTGCTTGTCGTTTCCATTAATTGATGTGACACAGAGCTAGCACTACAATACAAGAAAGATTTGGGCCAGATTGATATTATATTAATTAATTAATTGATATTAAATTACTCTTCACAGTTAAACCACCTGTGGAATACAAATACTGTCAAGACCACATTTCCATGTTGTGTTAATATGAAAAAGGTAACTTTTGTGTTATGTAAAACTTTTGTTTTATTATTAAAATAATATTAATAACAATGTATGTTTTATTTCAAATTTTAGATGGAACATGAGCAGCAATCCTAATCTTTAAATTATAATATATATAAATATTTAATTTAAATAGATTCTGTAATGTATACTTATACATTCATTATCTTTTATAAAAAGATAATATAATTTTTTTGAATGAGCAGTACTGAGTAAAACTATAGTGCTGAAATCTGTAATGTAATGTAATGGACAACTTTATCAATAGTAAAGAAAGAAACACATTCATGCAAGTTTCAAAATGAGAAATTATGATTTATTTAATATGTAAGAAAAGTGTGCTATATGATTGCTTGTGTATTTTCATTGTCCATTTGTGCCCAAAATGCCTTTACTTCAGCGCAACACCCACCTGAAATATAGATACAAAATATTAGTCTTTTTGAATTAAAAAAAAAAGGTTTAAACTATCACAGACTGCTTGCTTACCTTGTCTGAGGCCATCTCAGGGCATCTCCAATTGTAAAGGTAATAATGCTTGTGTACATCTCCCATTCTGAACTTAAGGGGCTCCAAAAAAGACTTATTATCCATTATATCCAGAGCAGAAAACACATCAAACTTTCTCTGAACAGAAAAGCAGAGAGTAGGGGTGGTGAGACCAGAACAAATAATAAATGTAAAAGAATCACGAATATACAGGCAGTGCCATTTCTAGGCATAGGCGAGCTAAATCATCACTTGTCCTCTGATAACAGCATTTAATGGGAACAGCGTAATTCAAATAGAGAGCTGAGTGGAATGGAATGAACAAAGGATTAAATAGCTACATTGCTTACTTTTATGCCAGTGATCAGGCTTTTATAGTTTGGTGTAACAAAGGGTTTAATAGGGTTGACTGAAATAATAATGCAATAACTGACCATTTAAATCAATTTTTCAAGCAACAACAACAAAACAATTGAATAAAAAACAGATAAATACAAAAAGTAGCCACTGATCATATCTAAACGTATCCAAATCCAAATGTAATAACATTTATTTATGTGTGATTTATGTGGGGGATTTATCGCCATTGAAAAGCACCAATAGGGATTTGGTCTAGGGCATCAAAATGGCTAGAAACGGCCCTGTCTACAGGTTAGGGTAGTTTGGATGTGACAGATGGGTAGTAAATGTCTTCATATGAGGCACAATCAATGCAGTCAGCTGTATTATGTTGATATTTCATTTGACTTACTGCTTTACAGATGATAAGGATGTCCTTCATTAGCTGCAGCAGTGGGGTGGCCTTGCTGATGCAATAAAGAACACAGGCTGCCTTCAAGCCTTTATGCACAGGGTGGTTCAGAGCCAGTGAGGGAAGTGTGTAGAAACTCACCATGTCAGTTATGGTCTCGGCCATGCTCTGCATAAAAAGTCGCATTAATTCAGAACATGACAGTTAGATGTCTTAATAAAATGGTAAAAAGATCAATTTCATCATACTGACCTCCACAACATATGTGTCAATCACACCATCTTTAGGCAGAAGCCAGTGCTCAATATCCTCCAGAGTCAGGGAAGGAGAAAGATGAAACGCCTTTAGATGTTCTTTCAGAAGAGCCTGAACCACTGGCATATCCTGCAAAGTCATGGGGCGAAGGCCTGTGGTTTTTGTTGACTGTTGTTATAGATAAAGAGGAGAGAGATCATTGATGTAATTACAGACAATGAATTACAAGCAATGTAATTATATCAAAGTGATTTAAATGTGCTGCAAAAATGAGTGCATCCTCCTGAAAATTACTAAATAAAACGTTTCCATAAATAAATAAACAGCACGTGCTTATATATTTACATTTATTCATTAAGCTGACGCTTTTATCCAAAGCGACTTACAATTGCTACATATGTCAAAGGTCGCACGCCTCTGGAGCAACTAGGGGTTAAGTGTCTTGCTCAGGGACACATTGGTGTCTCACAGTGGATTTGGACCCGGGTGGGTGTGTGTGTGTGTGATGTTTGGTTCCAAAACGTCATAAACGCCACAAAAAAATTGTGTGTGTGTGTGAAGAGTTTGGTTCCAAAACATGATAAACGCCATAAAAAAAATTACATCGGCGTTTCCGCCAAAATCAGAAATATATCTGGTCATAACGAAAAGTACATATTTAATTTCACGCAAAATGCGATATCCGACGAGTAATTCTGTCATGTTTTCTCCCTTTCTTTTCAAACCAAGACAAATGCTAGTATCCCTTCTCTGCAGAAAGCAATATGTCCGCCCAACCAATCACAGTGCACCATTCCACGCACTCTAGGCAGTAATGGCTATGCTTTGAAAATGTGGTGCAAGACAGGGACATGGGAAGGCCTCCAGGACGAATCAGGTAGCTCGAGAGCCATGGTGGTGCAGGCAGTTCAGGTTGCCATGGCAGAGCAGGGGACTCAGGTTGCCATGGCGGATCAGGCAGTCCAGGAGGGCCATGGCAGATCAGGGTACTCAGGAGGCCATGGTGGGATCAAGCAGTCCAGGAGGCCATGGAGGATCAAGGGACTCAATAGGCAATGGCAGAGCAGGCAGTTCAGGTTGCCATGGCAGATCAGGCAATCCAGGAGGGCATGGCAGATCAGTGGATGCAGAAGGCCATGGCGGATCTTCCGTGACCTTAGCCGGCTTGGCCATCATGGCCACGGGCATATAGCCCCCCCAAAAAAAATTATTGGGCAAAATTAGGAATTCTGGGGGGCACTCTGGAGGAGTAGGCATTTGAGGGCGCTCTGGTGGTGCAGGGCTGGTTAACTCAGAGGAATCAGGAGATGATGGAGGGCTGAACGGGACCAGTGTACATGAAGGAGAACTTTCTGGAGCAGATTCTGGGGTGATGATAGGAGCGGAGAACTCTAGAGGTGAGCTAGAGGTGAACTCTATGAAGGGAAGATCCCTGCGGTCTTCTGGGGAGAACTGAGTGGCTATTACCATAGCCATGGGGAAAAACTGGGGGAAAAAAAACTTTCAACAAATGAAAACAAAACGGGGAGAAAAGGTGCCGGTTACTAGTTTCTTTAGGTCTGGAATTATGTCATTGGTTGCTACTGTGAGGAGCACGACGCAAGCAACAAGGAGATGCGGAGTTCAATTCAAACATACAGTCTTTAATAATGTCCAAGGAAACAGGAAAACACGTAGCAAAAGTAGACATGAACAATTCCAGACAAAGGAGAACAGAATGGGCTAGAACTCAAATAGGACAGATAACGAGGGGCAGACAAGTGAGGAGGATAACTAACAGTGTTGGGAGTAACGCATTACAAAAGTAACATTACAGTAACGTTACTTTTTGCTGTAATGCAGTAGTGTAAGGTATTACTAATCAATTTTCAGTAATATTTCACTCGGTACATGTTCAGTAACGCTTGTGTTACAACACACTTTTAGCCCAAAATGTAATTGTTCAAAGAAAAGAAAAAACAAAAAAAAACAGCAAGACCGCAAGACATTAACAAATGAAAAATTAAGCAAATAAGTTCTATTTCCTGTTTGTGGTCAGTCAATAGCTACGTGTGTTGTCTACCTCTGATATATTTGTTTAGAGATTTTTTTTTTTATTCATCTCTCTCGCTGGCAGAACTTTGTATTGTGTGATGTAGTCCAGTGAAGGCATGTTTAGGGTGGGTTTTACAGGAGAGCCGCATGGATACTTGCATGACGCGGCAAGATTTCGACCTCTGTGCTCGAGGCTATTAGCTCTGCCCGGCTCGCTGTTAGCCCCGGCTCGCACTGGCCAGTGGAAAAGCGGCTAATGGGTGAAGATAGCAGAAGACTGTACATTCACGAGATGGACGTATGTGCATCTTGTCATTTTACATTTGCATATAGCATTAGAGCTTACATATAGTCCTGTTGTGCAATTCACAGATATTGACAGATAATCACTTTGCCCATACCATACTTTTAACAGACTTGGATTGTTTATGATTCTGGCTGTCATCCTTTCTTGCATTGTCTTGTGCCTTCACTTTGCCAATTATAAACTATATATTGTTAGTTGCCTGGATAGCCCACAGTCATTATGCTACTTCAATATGCCCTCTACTTGATGTAAAATGCTCTGCAGCACATTTTGTCATTTTAAAATGTTAAGTTCTACTTCTGTAATTATTTTGGTGAAAGTAACTCAAAAGTAACACAGGAGTAATGTAACGCATTATAATTGTGACACAGTAATATTGTAAGGTAACAAGTAATCTATAATGTATTAGTTTGGAAGTAACTTGCACAACACTGATAACAAATAATATAAAAAGACTAGTAGAATAAATGGGGACAGGAACAGGAAGGACCAAGTAAGGACAAACTGTCATGAATCTGGTATATGAACTTCCATTCATTCACCACCAGAGGTCACCCGCTCACTACATGGACTCCGGCACTACACCCACTGTTGGACTTCACCCCGGACTACATTTCCCATCACCCATTGCACTAATTGCATACACATCTCAAGGCACTGATCACACACGCACTTCTGATTATGCTGACTGCACACAACTGTACCCACCACACACTCACTATATAAACACTCACTCAGACACCTTCAGGCTGCCGAGTATTGTATGCGCTTATCGCTAGTTAGCTGATAGCTACCCTACGGAGCCTGCTTTGGAGTTTAAAGTTTAGTCTTAGTCCTGCCTTGCCTGTTTCCCTGTGTTCTCTTCTTTGCCTGCTTGCCTTGGATTACCTCTCCTGTTTGGATACTGTTTGCCCCTGCCTGGACTTTGCTTGTACCTGGATTATCCCTTGTGTCTCACCCTGCTGGATACCGTTTGCCGTGGACTGACCCTTGCTTGTTTCACGGAATGCTCTAGCCATTCCTTCTGCACGCCTGTTTGCCATCACCTGATCTATGCCCGTTTCTGACCATTTCTTGTCAATAAAAGCTTTGTGTATGGATCCTCACGTCTCCCGTCTGGTTTGCCCCGTTACAAACAGGAACTAAACAGGAACATACATGTGACAATCATGAAATAAATGTCATCTAAATGGAAGCTTCTTACAAACTGATCACTGAAGAATCATGCAGCAATTATATGAATCAGCACCCATAATTCATGAAGCAAAGTAAATATACAAATACAAGCAGGTTGTCATAAATATTGTAAGGGAAAGATTTTAAAAAATGTTTTGTTTGTTTGTTTTTGTTTGTAAACTGGGGTTCAGGGGCTATCAATAAGGAGTTTCAATCAATTCTGAGTTGAAACTTGAACTCTTGAGTTGACTTACCCTAAGATGGGAAATTCTGACTTTTCGGGTTCATAACAGCTGAACTGAGTAGGCAGAACAGTAAGTTAACGAACTATTAATTTTCATAGTATGCCACAGGCAAAAGAAGCCTAAAAAAGCAGCTAAACATGAAGTATAAAAACATAACTCAATCAGGTAAAGCTTTAACCATAAAAGGTTCAAGGGTGTAGGCTACATGATTTTATAAACATTTGACACATTAAATAAAAAAGAAAAAAACATTCAGTATCTATTTCAAAGTGCAGCAGCATTTTCCACAGTCTAATGCTATTTTCACATAATTAAATGTTCTCTAATCCAAACGATTGCATTTCTTAATTAGAGTAATGAATTAACATTTGACTCCTACTCAGCGAACAGCAAGAAGGCTAGCAAAATAATGCAGAACAAATGAAGCCACAATACAAAGTATTGGAAGAATATTAAAATACAACAAGAAAAATATATAGGAAAATCAAAATCCAAATACCAAATTAATTTAACAGCTGTGGTGGTGGTTACGGCATCGGCATATATATCTAAATACTTTTCCATCTGACATCCTTCCATTCCATATAGCAATCAGCTTCATTTTCAAATATTACAATATTTATAAATATTACAAATATTTTCATCGAGAGTGTGACAGCATGACACACTTTCCTTAACGCTCTATATAGCAGCCTTACTAATGTAACGATATTTGCTTTCGCCAACCTAGGGAGGCAAAATAGTGTAGTGATGGGTACTTGCGTCACCAATGACATTATGATATTTGGATCATGGTTAGGAGTACATCACATAAGAAAGATTGGTGGGAACTCTAACTCGTAGAACCTCTTCTGTATCACCAAAACAAGGAAGTGTAATAAAATAAATTTTAACAAAAGATAGACAAAAGTCAACAACTA
Source organism: Carassius carassius (assembly GCF_963082965.1). Taxonomy (NCBI): domain Eukaryota; kingdom Metazoa; phylum Chordata; class Actinopteri; order Cypriniformes; family Cyprinidae; genus Carassius; species Carassius carassius. Next base: position 11,635,387 of record NC_081793.1, on the reverse strand, counting down.
CTAAATGAATACCATAAATGAAATGGGAATAAAGTGCATAAGATTATGTTGGATGTTGCAATGTCAGAGCTATGTTATCTGGAAAGATAAACTGTTGCTACTCTGAAAGAAATAAGGTGAAGAACACTATTATGCCTCAAACAAATACATGAAAGATTTGCTATAAACTGCAATCAGCTATATAATATCTAATATTAATTAAGATAAATTATATACTGATAATAACTAATAATGCAAAGGTCTCTGGAAGAGGTTTTGGATAAGTGATATTTACGTTCTCTGAGTTAGCAGTCTGGTAGCAGTGACTTCATCCACTGGTTGTGCTGGTAACAATGCAGTGGGGAAAGGAGCAGGAATCAGTTTCGACAGCCTTGAACGTGAAATGCTGGAGGATGCTGATCTCCTGGAGAACCAAAGGGTCCTAAAATCTGGAACATGCAGATGTGGCCCTACAGTAGGTACAGAAGGTCCTTAGCCTGGAACACGAAAGCAAAGGTACCTTGGGAAGAAGGTTTGCTAGCCAGAGCTTAACCTTGTTACAGATGTCTGTGTCTTCTGCCTCTCTGGGCTAGAGTCTCAGAACTTAGTCGATCCGCTTTGTCTCTCTAGGCTGGAGACTCAGGACATGCTGCATCTGTTTTTGTCTCGCAGGACGAAGACTCTAAAGTCTAAACGTAGATTATCTCTTTCCTTGCAGGCTGGAGGCTCAGAACATGGTTTTATCTGTTGCTGCCTCAAAGCTGGAGATTTAGAACTTGACATATGTTATTTCCACTTCCCTCATGGGCACAAGGCTCAGATTGTTGGTAATTTGTTGCAGTCCTTTCCTTCACAGGACTCAGACTCAAGAATGGAGGTTGATCTGTTGCAGTCTCACCTTCACATGCTGGAGACTCAAAACAGTTGTTGATCTGTTAGTGTCTCCTAGATGTGTCAGAGACTCAGAACCAAGGTTGATCTGCTATCGTCTCACCCATGCAGGCCGGAGACTCAGAACTTGCTCTGTTAGTGTCTTTTCCCTGACAGGACTCTGATTCAGAACCGGTGTAGCTGTTATTGCCTCTTCCCACATGGGACTCAGACTCAGTACCAGAAGTGTCTTTTGGCAAGGTACATTTATCTCTTTTCGATAAGCAGGAGATTGCAATCTGGCGCTTCTCCATTTCCAGGCTGTCATTGTCTGTTTCCATCAGAGTTCCTTCATTCCTCCTGTGGAACTTATTTGCATAGTCCTAACACACATTCAGAAAAGTGTCACTAAAGGTTTGCAAGTGTAGTTCTCACATACCAAACCAAAACCATAATACCTTTGGCAATATTACAAACACATTAAATCTAAATATGATTGGAAAAGATTGAACTGTCATGCATGCATTCATTTGTCCAATAACAGCTGAGTTTGTGTAAGATGTTGCACTACACGTCACTGTCACTGAGAATAATTATTTCTCTGAATAAGACGTGTGTTGTAGTTTGCATCAGTTTAAGGTTTGAGAACATAGTTATGAATGGATTTGGATGGAACTCTGTGATCCCTCTTTGTTTCACCCATTGCTGCTGTGTCCAAATGAATTAATTTTTATTGCGGTCACAGGCCAAAACCTGAGGAATCAGTCTGTTGGTGGGTGAAGGGCAGAAACTGCATTTGAACTTTAAGGAAGTCCTGTCCTTCCTGGGCTTTGTACCAATCATCTTTATCTGATGGCGTTGGACAGTTTGCTTATGTTAGTCCACCAATATCCAATCAAAATGTAGCAAACCTTTGTCCACTATTGTCATCAGAGAGTGGCCCCGCCATAAACTGGGCCTTGGAATGTGCTGTCCACTACACTAATGTACTCAACATCCCCGATGTTATATAAAAAAACTACCATGTGATAATGGTACCGTTCAAATAAATAGGCATGTGGATAAGGCAAAAAACAAAACAAAAGAAAATTCTAAATAATCTTCTCCCGATGTAAATGTAAATCCCTGTGAATTAATGCAGCCTCCTCATCTAAAAAAAAAAAGTTACATGACATTCAGCCAAGCATGGTGACCCATACTCAGAATTCGTGCTCTGCTTTTAACCCATCCAAAGTGCATACACACAGCAGTGAACACACACACAGAGCAGTGGGCAGCCATTTATGCTGTGGTGCCCAGGGACCAGTTGGGGGTTCAGTGCCTTGCTCAAGGGCACCCAAGTCATGGTATTGAGAGAGCATTGTACATGCACTCCCCCCACCTACAATTCCTGCCAGCCCAAGACTCGAACTCACAACCCTTCGATTGCAAGTCCGACTCTCTAACCATTTGGCCACGACTTCTCCTCGACTTCTACAGAATTTTATATAAAAGAAGATGCCATTTTTTTGTCACTTTCGCAGAGTCTGCATGATGAAAATATATGCAATGAGTGAATGTACCAGCACTGCAAAAAATGTTTTTTATGATGTAATTTTTTTTCTGGTCTCTTTGTTCCTTGGATTGTTTTTGTGTTCGATGGAGCATCTGGTAGCTGCTCCTTAGAGGAGGGGGTAATGTCACAATGTCTGGTCTGTACATGACGTACATCGTCTGCAGGTATAAGGTATTTTATTGCACTTTAACAAGTATTTTGAACAGCCTAGATATATGCAATATTTTAAACGAGCCCTCACTAACTGAGTTAAATGCAACAGTTAGCTATGTTAGAATGCATCTCATTCTTGTTTCTGTGGCGGTGCGTCGAGCTCGGTCCGGAGCGCTGTTTGACTGATGCATCAGTTCAATTCAACTTTACTCCAAATATATGAACTTACCTGTTTTCAATACTTTATATTTAACGTGTTCGTTTATGTCTAATATTAGTGTTTACTATTGATTTTCACCGGTGACTGATTTAGACTGGTAACTTCTGTGCGCAGATGGGGCAGATTTGTCACAGGACGTGTGATATGACAGTTGCATCCGACTATATATGAACTAGCTTTTTTAAATGCATTATTTTTATAGTTAACGTTAGTTTATCAGTATGTTTGAAAGTATATTTTTTCGATTACTGGTGATTCCATAGGCTCTCTCTGGTGCACCTGCATGGTTTAAAACACCAAATAGTTATGCTATGACAAGAACAAAGAGTCTCTCTTGCTCCACCCATGCACGATAATATCGTGTATCGTCAATTTCACAGGCTGACAATTTGAAAAATGACCATATCGCCCAACACTACTTGACATCACTGAAACGATCGTAGAATTTGCGCTTGTTAAGGCATGAAAAACAGCCATACAATTAAGCAGCACTAGCGCAGTAGTAAGAGTGACAATATGCCTAGGTTAAGTTGATCTGGTTTAGATTTAGTTAAATTTTTCAGACATTTGATATTGAATATTGATGTTACATAGTTTGATGTTAATCTTGAGTTGTTATACTAATACGTCATTATTATTATTCATGAAATTATATTATTATGTAGCGACAAGGAGCTCCCAGCACCCTGAAACAAGAATGTGGCGAGGGGGGCGTGGTTTGGCGGAATCTGCAACGGGAGAGAGACGAGGGAGCAGAGCGAGGCGTAAGTAGGTCAAGTGCAAATAACGAACACGTGTGTTTGATTGCAGTAATTGGCGTGGAGAGACCGGATATAAGCCGGGACACCGCAGAGAGGGAGGAAGAGAGACACGCTGGGACCTCGTGCAGTGCTGAGAGAAACCGACAGAAACCGAATTCTGAGTTATTGACTGTGATTGTGCAGTAGCACGTTGTGTATGCCAAGAGGGCACCGTTACTTGTTTTTCCGGGACTCCTGCCGCAAGTGGTTGATGGCCGATAGTAGCGACGTTGAGGACGTGATCGATTGTGTGGTACTGGAGCAGTTCGTGGCCAAGCTGCGGAGGAAGACGGCGCATTGGGTCCAGTGCCACCGCCCGACGTCGCTGAACCAGGCCATCCAGCTGGCGGAAGACCAAATGGTGGCGTGTCCAGGGGTCGGCGAACCCTTGCCATCGGCTTCTCTCTCTCCCTCTCTCTCCTCCCCTCCCCCCTCTCTCTCCAAATCTGTCCCTCTCCCTAGGTCCCGTGGAGGGCTTCCAGCAGCGGGGCTCAGGGTTCCTCCCAGGGGTGGGAGTTTGCCCACGGGATACTTTCCCCAAGCCACGCCCTCTCCGCTCTATCCTCGCCAATCCCTTGACCCACTTCCTGCTGCCAGGGCGGCTGTAAAGTCTGGGCCGGCCTGTTGGCGCTGCGGGGACCCAGGGCATTTTATTGAAAGGTGTCCGCTGATGGAGGTGGGGACATTGATCCGGGTTCCTGACGCACCACAGGCTGCCCTCGATCAAGCTGGCCTATACCAAATACCCGTGAGTATCAAGGGGGGTACATATCAGGCTTTGGTTGATTCCGGATGTAACCAATCCTCCATCCATCAAAGTCTGATTCATCCGAGGGCATTGGATAATAGCCGCATTGGTTAAGGTTCGGTGTGTACATGGGGAAGTGTTGGATTATCCTATTTTGCCTGTGGATATTCAATTCAGGGGAGAAAAGCATAGAATAGAGGTGGCAGTTAATCCGCACCTCAGGCATCCGATAATTTTGGGTACGAATTGGCCCTCGTTTAATAAATTATTGGGGTATTTATGCTCGGATGTCTCTTGGGGGAAACAAGAGAAGGTTAGAGTAGCGCAGGTGAGAGAGGCTGAACCGGAACCTCCGGAGCCTGTTGCAGGGGAACCAAGTACTCTCGAGCGGAACATCCTCCCTGAGCGCGATGATTTTTCCCTGGAACACTCCCGTGACGAAACGCTGAAAAACGCCTTTGATCAGGTTCGTTCGATCGACGGACAGCTTCTTCACCCTGATCAACCGCTCTCTTATCCTTATTTTTCAATTTTAAAAGATAAGTTGTATCGGGTGATCCAAGATGCCCAGACAGAGCAAGATACAACCCAGTTATTAATACCTAGAAGCCGTCAGGAAATGCTTTTCCAGGCGGCTCATTGTAATCCAATGGCCGGGCATTTAGGGCAAGCGGCTACACTAAACAGTCTCATGGCCCGCTTCTTCTGGCCGGGCATTCACGAGAATGTGCGCAGGTGGTGCGCGGCTTGTCGTGAATGCCAGTTGGTGAATCCACCGGCCACCCCAAAAGCACCATTGTGCCCCCTACCGTTAATGCAGGTCCCCTTCGAACGAATTGGCATGGACCTCATTGGGCAATTAGAGCGGTCAGCACGGGGACATCACTTTGCATTAGTTCTGGTGGACTATGCAACGCGATATCCTGAAGCAGTGCCTCTCCGCTCTATTTTCGCTAAGAGTGTGGCGAGTGCACTGTTTCAATTAATCTCCCGGGTGGGGATCCCAAAGGAGATCCTCACCGATCAAGGCACGGCATTTATGTCACGTACTATTCGTGAGCTTTACGAGTTATTGGGCATTACATCGGTTCGAACAAGCATCTATCACCCACAAACAGACGGACTGGTCGAACGATTTAACCACACGTTAAAATCCATGATTCGTAAGTTCGTTCAGGAAGACGCCAAAAATTGGGATAAGTGGCTAGAACCCCTCTTGTTCGCTGTACGGGAGGTCCCGCAAGCCTCCACGGGGTTTTCCCCCTTCGAGCTTCTTTATGGGCGTCAGCCCCGCGGGCTCCTCGATGTCCTTAAAGAAACTTAGGAGGACGGACCTTCTAATAGTAAAAATGAAATTCAATACGTCATGGACCTGAGAACAAAACTCCACACGTTGGGGCAGCTGTCAATGGAGAATTTGTTGCAGGTTCAAGACAAACAGAGTCGGTTCTACAACAGGGGGGCTAGACTACGTCAGTTTACAGCGGGAGATAAAGTGCTTGTATTACTCCCTACGTCTAGTTCAAAGTTACTCGCGAAGTGGCAAGGACCCTTTGAGGTCACAAGGCGAGTTGGGGATCTCAACTATGAGGTAGCTCAAACAGATAGGGGCGGGGCACATCAAATATATCACCTCAACCTACTCAAAAAATGGTCTGAGGCTGAATCAGTGATGCTGGCGACGGTAGTGAGTGGGGAGGAGGATCTCGGTCCAGAAGTGAGTTCAAAATCCCAATCTCTCGCTCTGGCCCCTGGAGGAGACCACCTCTCGCCCTCGCAGCTCACTGATATAAAGTCCATTCAAGCAGATTTTGCTGATGTGTTCTCGCCCCTGCCTGGTCGAACGAATCTCATTCAGCACCATGTTGAGACTGAGCCGGGCGTGGTAGTCCGCAGCCGGCCATATAGATTACCCGAACATAAAAAGAAAGTGGTTCAAGGGGAGTTAGAGGCAATGCTAGAAATGGGAGTAATAGAAGAGTCCAACAGTGACTGGGCGAGCCCGATAGTGTTAGTTCCTAAAACGGACGGCTCAGTGCGGTTCTGTGTGGATTATCGAAAGGTGAATGCTGTGTCGAAATTCGACGCATATCCAATGCCCAGGGTGGACGAATTGCTTGATCGACTAGGCACTGCTCGCTTTTATTCGACGCTGGACTTAACTAAGGGTTATTGGCAGATCCCCTTGTCTCCCATGACCAAAGAAAAAACAGCTTTCACAACGCCGTTCGGTTTACACCAATTCGTTACTCTTCCATTCGGTTTATTCGGGGCTCCAGCCACCTTTCAGCGTATGATGGACAAAATTCTCCGTCCGCATGCTGCATATGCCGCCGCCTATCTGGATGACATAATCATCTACAGTGGTGATTGGCGGCAACATATGCAGCATTTGCGAGCGGTCCTGAAGACGCTATTATTGAAGGTTTGTACCTAATTTTTAGGATACTGCTAGCCCGCTGACTGATTTAACTAAAAAGGAGGCACCAGATAGAGTCCAGTGGACGGAGCAGTGTCAGCAGGCTTTCACCCAGATAAAGGCTGCTCTGTGTGGCGGACCGCTCCTAAATGCTCCTGACTTTTCTCTCCCCTTTATCTTGCAGACAGACGCGTCGGACAGGGGGTTGGGCGCGGTCCTGTCCCAGGAGGTGGAGGGAGAAGAACGGCCGGTGCCGGGACATCAGTCGTAAGCTCTCTAAGAGAGAGACGATGTACAGCACCATAGAAAAAGAGTGTCTGGCTATCAGATGGGCTGCTCTTACCCTCCGGTATTACCTCCTGGGGCGGGAGTTCACTCTCTGTTCGGACCACGCTCCCCTGCAGTGGCTCCACCGCATGAAAGATACCAGCGCGCGGATCACCCGGTGGTATCTCGCGTTACAACCTTTTAAATTTCAGGTGATCCACAGGCCGGGTGTACAGATGGCTGTGGCTGACTTCCTCTCCAGGAAGGGGGGGGGGGTATGTGGCGAGGGGGGCGTGGTTTGGCGGAATCTGCAACGGGAGAGAGACGAAGGAGCAGAGCGAGGCATAAGTAGGTCAAGTGCAAATAACGAACACGTGTGGTTGATTGCAGTAATTGGCATGGAGAGACCGGATATAAGCCGGGACATCGCAGAGAGAGAGGAAGAGAGACACGCTGGGACCTGACAGAGAAACTGACAGAAACCGAATTCGGAGTTATTGACTGTGATTGTGCAGTAGCACGTTGTGTATGCCAAGAGGGCACCGTTACTTGTTTTTGAATAAACGAGCGTCCCAGCAACAAGCCGACCCCTGTCTTCTTCCTTCCTACTAAGACTGTATAGAACCTCATCACAAAGAACTAAGGTTACTCTACATGTCTAAGGCATGTTGGCATCACCGAGTCACCTTGAGCAAGCGGATTGGGTTTCCCCTCAGGGAGAACCCCATGGTCTTGAGCCACCACAGTAGGGGTCTCATGTACAGCAGGCCAAAAAGATCTCCCATAAGAATCCCACACCACTTCCAGAAAAGTGTTTCTCTGTACTGGAGAAAGCACACTTTTCTTGGCATTAAGTCTAAACCCCAGTTCTTTTATGTGGGTGAGAATGACATTTCGATGCCGAACCGCCATCTGATCAGATTGAGCTAATATCAACCAATCATCAATGTGGTTGAGTATGTGGATGCTCTGGTGTCACAGTAGAACCAGAGCAACATCCACACTGGCATACCCAGATCCACAATAGAGCTGAAACAAGTAATCGATTTAATTGATTAAAATCGATTATTAAAATAGTTGGCAACTAATTTAGTCATCGATTAGTTGCTAAACAACTTTTATTTGCTGTAAGAGGCTCATTTTGTGCATATTTTAAATTTGCGGTGACCATAGTGTGGCAGTAATGAGCCACCGCAGGGTTTATTCAGCCCCTACAGCAGGAGAAGTAGCGAATAGCTATGGAGGTAAATCAGTAGCTAAACTCGAGAGGTTGAAGATCTGAATGTGAGAACTTGTCATATTAATATTTGTATTTGTAAGTTAAAATGTACACTCACAGCTCTGATGTGAAAAGCTGAATCTTTCAATTTGCACACACAGACAATGATCAAAACACCCGTGTTTTGAATTGGAAGTTGTAGATTAATAGTTACAAATGTGTAGAATGACATTCACACAAAGAAAATGACATACACACATGTTTACGACATATTTACTTTTGCACTTTACTTCAGTTACGCTGCACAACGTCAAGTCGGCACTTACAACCTCTCAGATCTGGAAGTACAAGTTCAAATCCTAGCGCTCTGACTTTTGCTACTCTTTTTGCGGTATTCTGTTGCAAAACTCACTTGTGCACTTGTATATGCAGATGTGAGAGAGCAGAGCTGGGGGCGGGGCTTTGGTGCGAATGAAGACATTTTATTGGTCGATGCCCGACCAATGAACAACGCCAATTGTTTTCACTGAATATCCTTAGCTTTGACAGGATTTTAAGACACTGCATTCATTTTGCCATTCAGGTATTATCTAGTAGACAAATAATGCAACATATTTTATATGTATATCCCACTGCATATTGCAGAGTAAACTCGCTGTACCAGAGCATGCTTTGATCTCACCGCCACGCGGTCACGTGGTTCATGGAGCTATCAATAGTACTAAACTAAGCGTTTTGTCAATATGCTTGAAATGTATTAAATGGGACAGACAGTAGTTACATTATATTTGCAGCGATTTATAGTAATTTGTAACACAAAGTGCATTGATTATGCATGGATAACTACGTTGACTAATGACTATGCGTTACAATAGCATTTTATACTGAAAAATGGAACAGCATTATGTTCTCATACTCCTCCTTTGCAGTTAAATGTGACTAAACAATTAAGTGTAACTTTTAACCAATAAAATAACTGTACTACATGTTAACTCAGTCCTGTTTAGTTAATTTGAAGAGATCATGGTACTACATAATATGCGCAATAATTATGATCCATGAATGACCATTTGAAATATAACTTTCTAATATGGTTATTATTTATACTACAATAACTGTAGTATTTAGGTTTAAATTCCAGTGGAAAGAGGCACGCTTTAAATTAGAGGCATTTGGTGGACAGAAAGATAATATTCATATGCAATTCCATTGCTTAAACACTAGATGGCCTTGTTGATGTTTAATAAATACATGTATTTAGCTCTACTAGCTGCTCAAAACAGTATTTCTGGTCATTAGTGCTTATTTTTTAGGTTTTGCTGTTTAATGTACATTTAGACATTATTAAACACTCGATTTTTATTTTAAAAAAATTTATAATAATAATGTTGCATTTAAAAAGATTCATTACTGACAAGCAAATTAGGAATTTAACCCAATGAAGATGTTAAAATTATTTTTACAAAACATAAAAATAATAAAAACAGCATTATATTGCAACTCTGGTACAGTGATATGCAGTGGGATATACATATAAAATATGTTGCATTATTTGTCTACCAGATAATACCTGAATGGCAAAATGAATGCAGTGTCTTAAAATCCTGTCAAAGCTAAGGATATTCAATGAAAACAATTGGCGTTGTTCATTGGCCGGGCATCGACCAATAAAATGTCTTCATTCGCACAAAAGCCCCGCCCCCAGCTCTGCTCTCTCACATCTGCATATACAAGTGCACAAGTGAGTTTTGCAACAGAATACCGCAAAAAGAGTAGGAAAAGTCAGAGCGCTAGGATTTGAACTTGTACTTCCAGATCTGAGAGGTTGTAAGTGCCGACTTGACGTTGTGCAGCGAAACTGAAGTAAAGTGCAAAAGTAAATATGTCGTAAACGTGTGTATGTCATTTTCTTTGTGTGAATGTCATTCTACACATTTGTAACTATTAGTCTACAACTTCCAATTCAAAACACGGGTGTTTTGATCGTTGTCTGTGTGTGCAAATTGAAAGATTCAACTTTTCACATCAGAGCTGTGAGTGTAAATTTTAACTTACAAATACAAATATTAATATGACAAGTTCTCACATTCAGATCTTCAACCTCTCGAGTTTTGCTACTGATTTACCTTTATAATAGCCAATATCTGGCCTCGTTTTATGTCACGTGCTTCCCGAACTGCGTCTGCTGCATTCAGCGAGATGGTGGAGACAGACGGCAGTGGAGTAAGCTTGAGAAAGAAAAAGAAAGAAAAAGAAAAAAGCGGAAGATAAAACTAATCGAACGAAGTCATCCAAAGTGTGGGAGTACTTTACTTTGAGCCTTCAAAAAATAAGAGTAACCTGTAAACTCTGCACTACTGAAATGTTTAACTGTTTAAGACTTTTATTTGTGCAGATTCTCCAGTACAATGTTGTTTGCAAATGTTAAGTTGTAAAAGCTAATAACATTGCTTTTTAACAGTTAACATTTAAAGATTTACAAACATGTTCTGTGATCAGTTTGTCGTTTACCAGTTCATAATTCAGTCTTGCAGCCTAATTATGACTGAATGAGAGAGGTAAATGTTTAAATGTTTTTGAAGTTCACTTTTTTTTCCTAAGTATTCACTGCTCTTTTTCACACAGCAGCTTTTTTGTGTGTGTCCATTTTTTTTTTTTTTTTTGGATTTTACTTTAAAATGTGAGTTCCATTCAGGTTTCATGCCACTGGCACTTTATTTGAAGGATTGTTTACAATTTCAAAGCATAAGCTATAAAGCTGTTTCCCAGGTATAAGTTGTGTGTTTACAGGAAAAAATAATAATAAAATGCAATGTACTGCAAATTTATTCTGTTTTATTCTAATTCTTTATGAAAATATTTTCTGAAAGATTCCTTAATAAGCTTTGTTCGGGATGTTAAACTACTTTAGGAGCCCTAAGGACTGCCATGGTGAAAACATTATTTGAAATCTCCTTGTGAAATTTGCTAGAGTATGGGTCAGTGTTTTGATTGCAGAAGAGTTTGACAAAGCATTACTAACACATAATAAAACAAAACTCCAGGTATATTTTTGATGAGGATATGACCATGCAAAGTGGTTAAAATCTCTAAAAAATCTATGTTGAATGATAAAGACCCTTTGTTAATAATTTAATTGGAAAAAATGGGCAAAACTAAAATATAAGTACATAAAGATTAAACGATTAATCGTAAAAATAATCTACAGATTAATCGATTATCAAAATAATCGTTAGTTGCAGCCCTAATCCACAACTCCCTTTTGTAGTTAAAGTAGACACATCTATGATCTGGGTAAGAGCAGTCCTATCCCAGCATAATGGAGCCTGCTTCTATTTTGCATGCTCAAATGCCATTGGCCAGTGAACTCCCCCAGACGGGATTTTATAGGGGTTTATTATTCTCAGAGAAAGGAGTTACCCTATAGTGTTGGCTACTGATGCAATGTCTAGCTCGCTCCTCTCAGGGAACCAAGGTTATGTTAAGTAAGTGCATAAGTTATCTTGCCCCGCTATCATATATATATATATATATATATAATAAAATATAAATACCTGCTAGATGAAAACAATTAATACATGGAAATTCATGGAAACAATTAATTCATTTTCAAAATACTACAGTTTTTTTATCCACTAACCTCAGGGAGCCGATTAAGCTTGATGGCACGCTGCAGGGTCATGTTACGAGTGAGAGAAGAGAAATTCAGCTCAATCAGCTTGCGTGGGTTTAGTGACCTGTGCCAATACCTTTTAACAACCAAGGGGAGAAACAGAATTTAGTTTGAACGATACCACAAACATCAGTGGTGGTCTGGTAGAGTAAGAGAGATATCCTTATAACTTCCATCATACCTACAACTTGCAATAGGTTTTGGTAGGACCGCACTGGTGCTAAAGATTGCTTGAGATATACCCTGCTGATGAACCCGTCTGGTGAGCTCCTTGATTAGGACTGGTGCCACTCTTTTTGAGCGAAGTTTTTTGTGTACACACAGGAAGTTCACCTCCACCATCTTTAGCTCTCTGTAGATTTTTTTACATTTACATCAACCAAAATTGTTGAAATCATTTTAACAGACTAAGAAAATTCTGCACTTACGTGTCTAATACTTTAATGGTAGCAGGAATGGCACTTATGAATCCCACTAGTTTTTGACTTGACTTAACTCGAACTCCACAATGCCACTGTGATTGCCATCCAGGGGGGCACAAAGTCCTGCATTCCATAAAACAAAGTCCATAAAACATTAAGACAAATAAAAAGGTTATAGTTAATTTGTAGATATATGTCAAGAAATAAAACATACCAGAAACATACCAGAGCAAGAACTGTGGAGAGTAGTGCAGACGAAGTGTGTTGTCATCCTCCTCTGTGTAGTTTTCATTCAGCAAGTCACACAGTTCTCTCAGCTACAATTACATAGAGACAGGTAAGCTAACATTAGAATGTCGGTCTGCCAATATATATATATATATATTGGATGGCACAAACGCAGTGGCTTGCCATGAGCTTGCCAATTGTCTAGAGCATTACTGCGCTATAATGGCTCATTTCCACTGAGTTGTATGGTACAGTACAGTTCAGTACAATACGATTAGGTATGGGTAACCCTGATCAGTCTTGTGTTTCCACTTTCAATAGTACCCTTATTTGGTAGGCGTGGTGTCGGAAAGTAGCGATCGACAATGAACAGCGACAATAAGCGCAACTTTGCCTCGGTTTGTTAAATGTAAGTTTTAATGAACAATAATAGCCATTTTAAAAGTAAAATGGCCATTTTAGTAACAAATAATAGATTCATGAGACCTTTAAATATAGCCAACCCAATGGCATATAAAATGGCTTTTGTCTGTGACAAAATTATTGAATACACAATTATATTTGTTTGTGCTTGCGCACTCCGATGTAAATAGGTCCAACACTCATGGAAAGCAAAGTGGGAATGAGTGAAGGATGCTTTATCCTCTTGTATAACACAAAAGTAACATTACTACTCGACCAATCGACGTTCTGTGGTCAGTTTAGTGAAAGTGAAAGTCTTGACATTTGCCAAGTATGGTAACCCATACTCGGAATTGGTGCTCTGCATTTAACCCATCCAAGTGCACACACACACAGCAGCAGTGGTGTAATGTAATAAAGTAAAAATACTTTGTTACAGTACTTAAGTATTTTTTGCGAGTATCTGTACTTTACTTGAGTTTTTATATTTTAGCCAACTTTTACTCCACTACAAAATGCTTCTGTATGCTTTTTTATATCTATATCACACAAAGAGTACCGTTTTTCTGCAGATGCATGAACACATTTAATATATTTTACACATTTAATAATCATTTTATACAAGTTAAGTAAAGCAATAAGTGACTTACATTGCTTGTTTTTGCTCAGTTTTGCTAACGAAAATAGTTCCAAACAGATTACAGCACTGCTTTGCATCTCTGGGCAATGGACGGTGTTTACTTATTGAATGAATCAGCTTTTTGAATGAATCGGTTGAATAAATGATTCAGTAATTCACTCATTAATACAGTCAAATGCTTTGTTTCTGAACGAACCAGCTGTTTGAATGAATCGGTTTAATCTCAATGATCCACTCATTAACATTCACTTGCTGTCACCTACTGGCGGTTTTAATTTTTACATTTCTGTCACCGTCTTCAACTGGTGTGCTCGTCTTCTATGAGTGTTGTGTTTGTTTGGTGCCATGTGCTTTGTCCTATTTCTTTTCTTACCCTGCCTATGTTGTCACCTCATCATTGTTTTAGTTGCTACACCTGTGTTTCTACCTTGCTCCCGGACTCATTTACCTTCACTCCGCACACCTGTCTCTCAATCACACACACAGCTGTTGCTCATTGTCATGTACTATATATTCTCATCTCACACCCACTCTGTCTGGCTGTATTAATCATTGTTTGTGTATGCTGTGGTTTTGTGTCTTCATGTCGGCTGCATCCGCTCTTGTTCATGGTGATTTTGTTTTTGCAGTGTTGGCCTTTTTGTTCCTGTTTATAATTAAAGGATAATTTCCCTGCATTTGGACCCAGACCCTGTTTCTACCGTGCCGTGACAATTTTGACTATTTTTTGTTTTTCATGTTTTAAATTATTTCAAATGTCAGTTTTCAATATTTTATGTAAAAAACTAAACATTAAGCTTTTTTATACATCCGTATCTGTAGTTTTAAAGGATTCCTTGTCTCCTCTTGGATACATAAACTGTGTAAATACATGCTATTTCAGTTGCAGATTCCAGAAATGTTTTCTTATGTTGGAATGAAAGACACTAAGTACCGGATGAAGTGCTTCTTATTCTTACCCAAAAATACAAAATAAAATGGAATAAATAGTCAAAACTGAACACAATCTTGCTACTCAAGCTGTGTATGAACACACACACACACACACACGTGCTTCTTTTCCATTTGCATTTTCTTGTACTTTTATTTTCGATACTTAAGTACGTTTAAGATTTAAAAAAATACTTTTCGTACTTAAGTACAATAAATATCACATACTTTAAGATTTTTGCTCTAATGGTGACTTCAACTTAAGACTACCAAAGTCATTTTCTGGTAAGATATCTGTACTTTCACTTGAGTATGACTTTCAGGTACTTTATACACCACTGCGTAGTAGTAAGAAGTGAACACACACCCAGAGCAGTGGGCAGCTTTATATCCAGTGCCTGGGGAGCAACTGGGGGTCAATGACTTGCTCAAGAGCACTTCAGTCATGGGTTCATTCATCAGTCACACTGTTCATTCATTCCCTCCCCACCTACAACTCCCACCAGCACCGAGACTCAAACCTGCAACCTTCAGGTTACAAGTCCAACTCTCTAACCATTAGGCCACAGCTGCCCCACCCTTTTTTACAAACTTTGTTATTTAATAATGCAATAAGATTGTTTTATTATTATTATTGTTTGCAATGTTAAATATGTAATTCTTGATGTTGAACATTCAAGTAGCATTCCAAACTTCTGGGCGGAAACAGGGCAACAGCACAACAACTGACAAACAGCTTTTATGGCTTACAGGTAAGTTGATTTTCTAAAATGACAAAAATTATAGTTTAATATTTACTTTATATAAATAGCAGTGTCTTTGGAAAAGTCTATTTTCTTAGCTACACTTGTATAGAAATGCAAGCATTTTTAGCATATAGTACACCTGATTTATTTTGTAAAAATGTGAATTTTAGATATCTATTATGCGATTTTGGCACTGATTTTTGATAACTGGTATTAAGATACCTACAATGTAATTATGACTAATATATGTATAATCCTGGGTCCTACTACTTGCACCTGCTCCAAGCAGGAATCAAATCCGGGTAGCTGGCATGGGAGGCGGACGCACTAAATGAGTTATGGCTGATAACAAATATTTCTGAACTCTTTTAAACCAAAGCTGAGCTATCTCAAAGCCTCTCGCTCACAAGCGCTTGTCAATGTGGTCATTTGTTGTTGCAGTCTCCGCTATTTTTATGTTATTTCGTCTCTTTAGTTTTGTTTTCTACTGTGAAACAACTGCCTGGGACAGTGTTGCCACCTTGTGGAACATTGGGTTACTGCAAAAATAATTCAATGCACACGCACAGGTCGCACATGCGCATTGATTAATTTTTTTATTATTGCAGTAATCAGATATTCCATAAGTACTTAAAGTATAACTTTAAGTATGCACAGTTAAAAAAATCGGTGCACAGGGGCATAGCCATCTTTTCAGAAGTGAGGGGGACAGAAATTACATATACATACACACACAAACACAAGCTATAATGACTTTCACCTTGATATTTTAGCATGGATGTATACCTAGCTGAATTGCACTGTAGGGGGCGAGAACGAGTCTTCGAACCTGTGTGTATGCCCACTGTGAAATAACCACATCAAACATGACATGCTAACATGGATGCAGCTGAAGCCGCCGGGTTTGCTTCAGGGATTTATAATTTTTTTAAGAAGCTTCCCAATGGAAACCTCGACAAGACGCACACCTGTTTCATACATAATCCGTCTGCAGTGCTAATGCAGTCCGTGTGCATTACGTATGTGGTGCTGAAGCAGCACAGACTCATACTCATTGTGCTTTCACACAGGACGCGTTTGCAGTCCGCTACTCGTTAAGTAAACGATCGCTGCACTGGTGCAGACGCACAGCTACTGGAACGCACTGACGGACCGCAACCGCCTGAACGCTGGAATCCATTAACATGGGTGCGTAAAAAAATATGAAACGCATACGCACTGCAGACGAAGTATGTGTAAAAACAGGCGTAAGGTTGTTTGCACCTTGTGCAATGTGGAATTCGTTTACAGCTTTCTCAAGCAGTTTGTGATGCATTTGGAAACAGGAAACAGCCCCTGGTCTAATGCACCACCTGGTTTGAGAAACCCATTCTAAAAGACTTACTTTTAGTCATTATTTTATTTGGGTAGCACACATATTCTGAATGCCTTTGGCAGAATTCAAATGAGCCATTTTAATCTAGATTAATCTAGATTCATTCCAAGATTACTGTGAGATTAATCTATATTAAAAACAATAATCTATGCCCACCACTAATATATAGCCTACTAGTCAACAGTTGACAACAGTTGAACAGTAAGATTTTTAATGTTTTTAAAGAAGTCTCTTCTGCTCAGCAAGCCTGCATTTATTTGATCTGAAGTACAGCAAAAGCAGTAAACTTGTGAAATATTTTTACTATTTAAAATAATTTTGCATTTGAATATATTTTAAAATGTAATTTATTCCTGTAATCAAAGGTGAATTTTCAGCATCATTACTCAAGTCTTCAGTGTCACATCCTTCAAAAATCATTCTAATATGCTGATTTTCTGATTATCAATATTTAAAACAGATAAGCAATTTTTTTGTTTTTGAGTATTCTTTAATGACCTGCGAATTCGCATCACGTGAAGACGTGGGACCAGTAGAAGATCTATACGTCAACATTTTATTTTCTCTCTAGAATCTTTATCTTACTATCACTCTCTGTTTTTTAAAGTGGTAAAATATAACTTAATTCACACCATATTTCTGATATTATCGATCAATCTTATCAGATTAACTTTGATCGTTCACTTTTATTTTATATCCGTGAGTGCAGTACACCTGCAAAGCGTTAGCACTCGTTAGCTTGTCATTAGCGTTTTCATTCGAACCTATCGCTGTTTTCTTTTCTCCTCTCCCTCGCTCCAGTTTTTCACAAGTTCATCAAACAACCGCAGTAAGAATATTTCATCAAGCACGGTGGGTAATGGCTTCTCCCGTCATTGTTACTTGCACCTCTTGCCACATGTACAGTTTATCTATCTCTGTCGCTGATGAGGGATTCACATGTGATAAATGCAGGGAAATAGTTAGGCTGACAGAGAAGATTTCAGAATTAGAGACACGCATCCAAACTTTAATTGAGGACAGTAAGAATGTTAGGGCTCTAGATACGGCTTTGGATGCGTCTAGCTCAGGGATTTCTGTACATTGTTCGGTTCCGGAAACAGAGCCCCTGCAGCAGGGCAACTGGGTGACGGTGAGGCAGCGTAGTCGTGGGTCAAAACACCGCTCTTCTGTTCCGATCAAAACATTAAACAGATTCTCCCCACTCAGTGATGCACCCACTGAGAGACCTGATGAAAGTGCTCTAGTTATTGGTGATTCTATTGTACGGAACGGGAATATAGAGACACCAGCCACCATAGTCAAATGTTTACCGGGAGCCAGAGCGCCTGACATCTTGGCAAATTTAAAAGTGCTGGCTAATGCTAAACGTAAATACAGTAAGATTGTTATTCATGCCGGCGCTAATGATGTTCGACTTCGCCAGTCGGAGATCACTAAAAATAACATTAAAGAGGTGTGTGAACTTGCAAGCACGATGTCAGACACCGTAATATGCTCTGGTCACCTCCCTGCTTACCGTGGTGATGAGATGCAATGAGCAGATTGTCATCACTCAATGGCTGGATGTCTAAGTGGTGCCCACAGAATAACATAGGTTTCATAGACAATTGGACGAGCTTTTGGGGCAGACCTGACCTGTTTAAAAGAGATGGTCTTCATCCCTCCTGGGGTGGCGCCACTCTTCTCTCTAGAAATATGGCAAATAGTCTTAGTGTTTATACTTGACTAACTGGGGCCCAGGTCAGGAAGCAGACAGACTGGCTAAACCGACCGTCTGCTAGCTGCCTCCCATCACAGAGGTCAGTTAATTCTCAGCACATAGAGACTTTTTCACCTAGATATCACACTATAGAGACTGTGTCTGTTCCCCGAACTAGAAAAAACAAAAAACGTCCAAACCAAGTTAAGATTAACAATTTAATTGAGTTTCAACAAATAAAAAAACAGAAGCAATATGGATAAACAAATGATAAAGCTTGGCTTATTGAATATCAGATCCCTTTCTACGAAAACACTTTTTGTAAATAATATGATCACTGATCATAATATAGATGTACTATATTATTTTGACAGAAACCTGGCTAAAACCTGATGATTACATTATTTTAAATGAGTCCACCCCCCAAGATTACTGTTATAAACATGAGCCACGTCTAAAAGGCAAAGGTGGAGGTGTTGCTTCAATTTATAACAACGTTTTCAGGATTTCTCAGAGGGCAGGATACAAGTATAACTCGTTTGAAGTAATGGTGCTTCATATAACATTATCCAGAGAAACAAATGTTAATGATAAATCCCCTGTTATGTTTGTACTGGCTACTGTATACAGGCCACCAGGGCACCATACAGACTTTATTAAAGAGTTTGGTGATTTTACATCCGAGTTAGTTCTGGCTGCAGATAAAGTTTTAATAGTTGGTGATTTTAATATCCATGTTGATAATGAAAACGATGCATTGGGATCAGCATTTATAGACATTCTGAACTCTATTGGTTTAGTGAAGTGACATTCAGCCAAGTATGGTGACCCATACTCAGAATTCGTGCTCTGCATTTAACCCATCCAAAGTGCACACACACAGAGCAGTGAACACACACACACACTGTGAACACACACCCGGAGCAGTGGGCAGCCATTTTATGCTGCGGCGCCCGGGGAGCAGTTGGGGGTTCGATGCCTTGCTCAAGGGCACCTAAGTCGTGGTATTGAAGATGGAGAGAGGACTGTACATGCACTCCCCCCACCCACAATTCCTGCCGGCCCGAGACTCGAATTCACAACCTTTCGATTGGGAGTCCAACTCTCTAACCATTAGGCCACGACTTCCCGTGTTAGACAACACGTTTCAGGACCTACTCATTGTCGAAATCATACTCTAGATTTAATACTGTCACATGGAATTGATGTTGATGGTGTTGAAATTATTCAGCCAAGTGATGATATCTCAGATCATTATTTAGTTCTTTGCAAAATTCATATAGCCAAAATTGTAAATTCTACTTCTTGTTACAAGTATGGAAGAACCATCACTTCTAACACAAAAGACTGCTTTTTAAGTTATCTTCCTGATGTATCCAAATTCCTTAGCATATCCAAAACCTCAGAACAACTTGATGATGTAACAGAAACTATGGACTCTCTCTTTTCTAGCACTTTAAATAAAGTTGCTTCTTTACGCTTAAGGAAGGTTAAGGAAAACAGTTTGACACCATGGTATAATGAGCATACTCGCACCCTAAAGAGAGCAGCCTGAAAAATGGAGCGCAGCTGGAGGAAAACAAAACTAGAGGTATTTCGTATTGCTTGGCGGGAAAGTAACATATCCTACAGAAAAGCATTAAAAACTGCTAGATCCGATTACTTTTCTTCTCTTTTAGAAGAAAACAAACATAACCCCAGGTATTTATTCAATACAGTGGCTAAATTAATGAAAAATAAAGCCTCAACAAGTGTTGACATTTCCCAACACCACAGCAGTAATGACTTTATGAACTACTTTACTTCTAAAATCGATACTATTAGAGATAAAATTGCAACCATTCAGCCGTCAGCTACAGTATCACATCAGACAGTGCACTATAGACCCCCTGAGGAACAGTTCCACTCATTCTCTACCATAGGAGAGGAAGAATTGTATAAACTTGTTAAATCATCTAAACCAACAACATGTATGTTAGACCCTATACCATCTAAGCTCCTAAAAGAGGTGCTTCCAGAAGTCATAGATCCTCTTCTGACTATTATTAATTCCTCATTGTCATTAGGATATGTCCCCAAAACCTTCAAACTGGCTGTTATTAAGCCTCTCATCAAAAAACCACAACTTGACCCCAAAGAACTAGTTAATTATAGACCAATCTCGAATCTCCCTTTTCTGTCCAAGATACTCGAAAAGGTGGTATCCACACAATTATATTCCTTCTTAGAGAAAAATGGTATATGTGAGGATTTCCAGTCAGGATTTAGACCGTATCATAGTACTGAGACTGCTCTCCTTAGAGTTACAAATGATCTGCTCTTATCATCTGATCGTGGGTGTATCTCTCTCTTCTTAGTGCTGCGTTTGACACAATTGACCACAACATTCTTTTGCATAGACTTGAACACTTTGTTGGCATCAGTGGAAGTGCATTAGCATGGTTTAAATCGTACTTATATGACCGCCATCAGTTCGTAGCAGTGAATGAAGATGTATCCTATCGATCACAAGTGCAGTATGGAGTACCTCAAGGCTCAGTACTAGGGCCGCTACTCTTCATGCTTTATATGTTACCCTTGGGAGATATCATCAGGAAACATGGTGTTAGCTTTCACTGTTATGCTGATGATACTCAGCTCTATATTTCTTCGCAGCCCGGTGAAACACACCAATTTGAAAAACTAATGGATTGCATAGTCGATATAAAAAACTGGATGACGAGTAATTTCTTACTGCTAAATTCTGAAAAAACAGAGGTGTTAATTAAAGGACCTAAAAACTCCGCTTGTAATAACCTAGAACACTGTCTAAGACTTGATGGTTGCTCTGTCAATTCTTCGTCATCAGTTAGGAACCTAGGTGTGCTATATGATCGCAATCTTTCCTTAGAAAGCCACGTTTCTAGCATTTGTAAAACTGCATTTTTCCATCTCAAAAATATATCTAAATTACGGCCTATGCTCTCAATGTCAAATGCAGAAATGTTAATCCATGCATTTATGACCTCAAGGTTAGATTATTGTAATGCTTTATTGGGTGGTTGTTCTGCACGCTTAGTAAACAAACTACAGCTAGTCCAAAATGCAGCAGCAAGAGTTCTTACTAGAACCAGGAAGTATGACCATATTAGCCCGGTCCTGTCAACACTGCACTGGCTCCCTATCAAGCATCGCATAGATTTTAAAATATTGCTTATTACTTATAAAGCCCTGAATGGTTTAGCACCTCAGTATTTGAATGAGCTCCTTTTACATTATAATCCTCTACGTCCGCTACGTTCTCAAAACTCAGGCAATTTGATAATACCTAGAATATCAAAATCAACTGCAGGCGGCAGATCCTTTTCCTATTTGGCGCCCAAACTCTGGAATAACCTACCTAACATTGTTCGGGAGGCAGACACACTCTTGCAGTTTAAATCTAGATTAAAGACCCATCTCTTTAACCTGGCATACACATAACATACTAATATGCTTTTATTATCCAAATCCGTTAAAGGATTTTTAGGCTGCATTAATTAGGTAAACCGGAACCGGAAACACTTCCCATAACACCCTATGTACTTGCTACATCATTAGAAGAATGGCATCTACGCTAATATTTGTCTGTTTCTCTCTTGTTCCGAGGTCACCGTGGCCACCAGATCCAGCCTGTGTCCAGATCAGAGGGTCACTGCAGTCACCCGGATCCAGTACGTATCCAGACCAGATGGTGAATCAGCACCTAGAAAGGACCTCTACATCCCTGAAAGACAGTGGAGACCAGGACAACTAGAGCCCCACATACAGATCCCCTGTAAAGACCTTGTCTCAGAGGAGCACCAGGACCACAGGAAACAGATGATTCTTCTGCACAATCTGACTTTGCTGCAGCCTGGAATTGAACTACTGGTTTTGTCTGGTCAGAGGAGAACTGGCCCCCCAACTGAGCCTGGTTTCTCCCAAGGTTTTTTTCTCCATTCTGTCACCGATGGAGTTTCGGTTCCTTGCCGCTGTCGCCTCTGGCTTGCTTAGTTGGGGACACTTCATCTACAGCGATATCGTTGACTTGATTGCAAATAAATGCACAGACACTATTTAACTGAACAGAGATGACATAACTGAATCCAATGATGAACTGCCTTTAACTATCATTTTTGCATTATTGACACTGTTTTCCTAATGAATGTTGTTCAGTTGCTTTGACGCAATGTATTTTGTATATAAATAAATATAAATAAATAAATAAAGGTGACTTTGACTTTGACGTCACTGCGTGACCTCTCTGTACAGAAATTTTAAAATTAAGGAAGCGCTAATTTTTATTGCTTAGTGTGTATATATTTATATATAGTGAGAGAGACAGAGAATACAATATAAGGGGGTTGGCACTTCCCCCACATAATCTAAGCCACTGCTGTAATTAGTATGCACACTATGATAGGATGTGTAGTTATGCATCTCTTAGCTCTGTATCATGCTGTTTCTGTTTGCACTTTGATTTGAGTATTGAGAGAGTAGCCTACTTTGATTATGGTTGTACTTAAGAAATTATTATTATTATTTTAATGATGAATTTGTGAAAAAAATTTCAGATAGGAGGTCAAAAATGTTAAACTCATAGCCTGCCATTACTATTATATGTCTGAAGAGACTCATAAAATAATACAAAAGAGAAGACAGTTCTATATTTGTGGCAAAATATTTTAAAGTGCTTGAGTATTGTCTGTTATTCATACTCAAAAAGCAGAACTGAGATGACATTTATTGCAAGATTTCAAATGCACTTGCAGACTATTTTTGCAGACTAATGTAATTTGCATAACCAGGTGACTTTGCTTAAAGCATTAATCTCACTAAATTGTTATACATTTCTCTTAAGCAATCGTTAAACTTTAATTTAAAATGTTAAACTCTTTGGCTTTAAAGGTTTGCTTAAATGGGTTGTTGACATGACAAAAAAAATATTGTGATTTAAAATGAATTCTTACATGGACCCATTGTTATAAAAACTGCTTGGTTATTAGATTTATTACCATTATTTTTTTACATTTTTGAGCTAAATCTCAAACTTGTCCTATGGTGTGACTTGTCTCAAGGAAGTTCAATAAATTACTACTTTTATAAAATTAAAAAGAAAAGCATACAATTGTTAATAAATACCTCAGGCATAATTTTACAAGTGTCTATTTTAGTAATCTTTTAGTAATCTTTTTTTTTTCTTCATCCATATACTTCTAAAAGCAAACGAACTTGATACATTATGTCACTGAAAACTTTGTCCTCCGGTGAGACAGAATATCCTGTTTTTAAACTCCACAGACAACTTTAATTAGTTAAAGGTCCAGAATAGTGTTTTACAAATTGGTAGATAAATTTCCTTGATTTTTAAAAAATGTTTTATTTATTAAAACTAACAAAGTATGTTTTTTTTTTTTTTTTACATTGAACAATGATGGAGCTATTCTTTACCCATCTTCTATGGTGTTTTCTTAGCAGCATACTGTATAAAACAAAAACAGCTCCTTATAAAAAAAAAAATGAAAATGTTATATTAGTTATGAACAAATACAAAGATGTAACTTTTTATATGGAACTCTATAACTCTTTATATTGAGTGTGTTTTTACTCAATTGGTTCTCTATAGGGCTTATGTTTTTTGGAACAAAGCAGGAATTACGGTCTGTCTGAAATGGGCTCGTGAAGGAATATTGTAACGGGGCTCAATTACATTAAGCATGTTCTTAAAACCTACGTTTTCCACTACAGAGTAAGGCGCTCGCTCACTCAGTACGCGCTGAAGGCTCGTTGCAAAATGGCTAATGCGTTTAACAGACCAGAAATAGAAGATCCTCCAATAACCAACAGGTCTGGTGTTTGGGTGCACTTTGGATTCCCTGTAAGCTATAATGGTGATGGCAAAAAAAAAAAACATTTTGCAATGAGCCTTCAGTATGTATTACTGAGTGAGCGAGCACCTGACTTTGTAGCCTAACATAAACATATAAGTTGGTGTTTTTTTCTTCTTCGGGGTTGTCAGGGGCGTTGCCTGTTACGTCGTTTGGGTTATTGGGCTACCTTGTTGAACGCATATCATTATATTTCACAATTTTTTTTTATTTTCCAAATATAATTAATTAGTCCAACGAACCGTTCGGTCCATAATGCGTACCGCGTACCGAACCGAAAGCCTCGTACCGAACGGTTCAATACGAATACGCGTATCGTTACACCCCTAATATATATATATATATATATATATATATATATATATATATATAAAAATAAATTTACTGCTTATTTGTCAACTACCAAAAAATATTTTCCTATCTATATCTTGAAATATAAATTTACTTAATAAAACAAAATGGTAAAACTTCACAATTAGGTGACTGTGTAGGATGTGTACATTGGGATGGGATATGGGTGGTTAGGGGAAACTGTAGGTATGGGAACCCTTTTGAAAACCTGCTTATGGCCCCCAAAAATGCAAGGGGTGGCCCTGTTTGCAGTACATAAGCCACGGACAGTTATGAAATGTTGAGAGATTCAAACAAAAATGTATCAATAAATAGAACAAAATTAAAAAAAATAAAAGACTGCAAGTTACGTCGCTAGCGAAAGCGCAAGTGTCTGAGAGTGCAAGTCTGAGAATGCAAGTCTGAGAGTGCAAGTGCAAGTCTGCAGCCAGACCCTTCTCGGCATTTTAGTACAGTAAACTCATTGTCATGTTCAAGAAACCAATTTGAAATGATTCGAGCTTTGTGACATGGTGCATTATCCTGATGGAAGTAGCCATCAGAGGATGGGTACATGGTGGTCATAAAGGGATGGACATGGTCAGAAACAATGCTCAGGTAGGCCGTGGCATTTAAATGATGCCCAATTGGCACTAAGGGGCCTAAAGTGTGCCAAGATAACATCCCCCACACCATTACACTACCACCTGCAGCCTGCACAGTGGTAACAAGACATGATGGATCCATGTTCTCATTCTGTTTACGCCAAATTCTGACTCTACCATCTGAATGTCTCAACAGAAATCGAGACTCATCAGACCAGGCAACATTTTTCCAGTCTTCAACTGTCCAATTTTGGTGAGCTCGTGCAAATTGTAGCCTCTTTTTCCTATTTGTAGTGGAGATGAGTGGTACCCGGTGGGGTCTTCTGCTGTTGTAGCCCATCCGCCTCAAGGTTGTGCGTGTTGTGGCTTCACAAATACTTTGCTCCATACCTCGGTTGTAACGAGTAGTTATTTCAGTCAAAGTTGCTCTTCTATCACCTTGAATCAGTCAACCCATTCTCCTCTGACCTCTAGCATCAACAAGGCATTTACGCCCACAGGACTGCCGCATACTGGATGTTTTTCCCTTTTCACACCATTCTTTGTAAACCCTAGAAATGCTTGTGCGTGAAAATCCCAGTAACTGAGCAGAAATACTCAGACCGGCCCATCTGGCACCAACAACCATGCCACGCTCAAAATTGCTTAAATCACCTTTCTTTCCCATTCTGACATTCAGTTTGGAGTTCAGGAGGTTGTCTTGACCAGGACCACACCCCTAAATGCATTGAAGCAACTGCCATGTGATTGGTTGATTAGATAATTGCATTAATGAGAAATTGAACAGGTGTTCCTAATAATCCTTTATATATATATATATATATATATATATATATATATATATATATATATATACATATTGTAGTGTATCTGACCCGAACCAGACAAATGAAAGAGTCGATCAGGACTGTGATTGAAACATGAGCCAAATTCCTCAGGAAGGCAACAGGAGGTCATAAATCAGTCCTAGTGCCACAAGTCAGAAACAAGTTAACCAACCAACCAACTCTTTCACAGAACAGCTTTCGACTTTAACCCCATTAGAACAATTATTGACAATTTCAATTCAGAGAAGAGATTGTCAAATTTGGGGCAAGTAATTGAGATGCAACGCTGGACATCACATGTAATCCCATGAGAGTACTACACAAGATCCTTTGATTGACTTCCCCCACCTACCAGAACCAGACTGAAATTCCTAAGGGGGGGCCTTTTAACCTCTGGTCCCCACAGAAATCTTTATTTCAGAGAATGGCACAGAAACTGTCTTTTCTAGATAAAAATGGACCAAAATGAACTCAAAATGACTTATAAATGAATATCAGTCCATCGCTTAACTCCATATTCATTTATATGTAACCCACACATTTGACTATCACATTATAATGACTTATTGTATATGTCTTTTAATAGCTTAAGGATACATATTCATGATTAGTATGTACGTGTTTGAATCTGTTAGCTTGAAACAGTCCTGACCATCAGTAATTTGTCAAATGTATCATATTCTTGTTGTAGGAATCATGTCCAAAATTAGACCCTGCAAGAGCGGGAAAATTCAGACCACATGCTTTATAAGATAACATATGATTTATGATACCCCGTGCAAAGACGATATCTGATTGGTCAAGACAACATTTGAGGTGTGGCCAACAGGCCAGTTTAAATACTCAGGACACCATAAAATTTAGCTTTTAGCTTTTAGCTTTGCTTCTGTTATTAGTCATACCTGCTTTTAGTTTGCTTTTAGCTTCTAGCTTTGCTTCTTAGCTTTTGCTATTAGTCTTGTTTGCTTTTAGTCTGCTTTTTAGCTTTTAGCTTTGGTCCTGCTATTAGTAATGCCTGCTTTTAGCGTTTAGCTTTGCTACTAATCATGCTTTTAGTCATCACTTTTAGTGTTCTTTGAGTGCGATTCCAGCGTGCGTCGGACTGCACGCCTGCTGCTACTTAGCCATGATGAGAAGAAACACCACCTAGTCTCGTCAAACTTTACTTCTTTTCTTTTTCGTTTGAGAGTTTTGTGTTCTGGTTTAAGTTTTGTAACGCCGTGTCTCCGAGTCTGACCTCGAGTGCCCGTTCAACTTCAACCAGCCACACAACTCCGCATCTTCAGCCTACACCCAACCACGGCCTTCCCAAGACGTCACTTCAACGACTACTGGACTTCCAGCCAATCAGCGACATCGGGAAACCCCCTTTCAACGACAACTTTACACAGGAGACGCAAGTAGTACCTCCAGACATTTGTACTGGTGTATCTAATATAATTTTAACCTCATTGAGGAACTCAATGCGAGGGTTAATTAAGTGATTGATGGCTGTTCATGTCTATGCAATTTCAGGTCGTACTGTAAACTTGGGACTTCACATTTTCATTCTCTTAAACTCATTCTTCCCTAACATTCTATCTTCCTGCAACTTGTATGAATGTCTGAGTGCGTGTGCTTATGTGTTAGATTAGTTTATATGTCTTAGATTTATCTAATAAAGCCTTATTCATATCGAAAAAAGAGAAGTATCTTGTGTTTTGTGCTTACAAGTTAATGTCTTAAACTGCCGATCTTGTTACTGTGCTAATTCATAGTGTTTCCACTATACTTTGGATATTAATATCCAGCGCAGATTTAATGTTAAACGGCTCATTCAGTGAATCGCAGGGCGTCTCAGTGATCAGCCGTGAAACAGTGATTCTGTTCAAATTCCCTTTAAAATCTTAAATGATTCGCTATGAGCTAAATTGACGTGTTTTCCTTACAATATATAAATAGTGTGAAACGTGTCCCGAGCACTCATCAGCGTCGCCCTGGCAACGGCGCAGACACACCTGCGCCTACTCATCATGGGCTGAGCGGCCACACCTGCGTGCCATCAGCCACTGCAGATATAAACCCCGCAAGCAGGCACAAAGGTGAGAGGTGTCTCCACGAGACTCGGCTAACATTGTCTTTTCCTCTGCCCTTAGACAGCAGCGTGTGACCGCCAGCAACAACGCCACAGGAGACAGGGCCGTGCACACACCTTTTGAGGGGCATGTGCTGAAACTGAAAAAGGGCACCCCCTCCTTTTTTATATCAAGATTATTTAGTAAGCCTGCATAAAAAGAAATGGTCACATCTTCATGACAAATTCAATAACACAAAATAATAGTCTCAAAAGCTTTAGATTTATTCACGATTAATAACAACCATAATAATAATATTAGATAATTAGATAATATAGATAAACAGGGTTTTAAGGGCTTCTTTAAACCTAATTACAACAGCAACCTTCTGTGAGCCATGTGCTTGAAGATGTTTATGACTTCACTGTGATCCACTGTGACGTCCCTCTCTATGGCTATGAGGAGAAGATCTGAGAGTCTCTCCTCTGAGCAGAGGCTTCGGAGTTTGTTCTTAATTAACCTCATTTTTGAAAAGGATCTCTCCGCAGTTGATACAGGTAGGGTGCAGTGAATTACAGTTGCAGTGAAAAGCATTTCTGAAGGATCACGTGACACTGAAGAGTATTGAACTGGAGTAATGATGCTGAAAATTCAGCTTTGATCACAAAAATAAATTACATTTTAAAATATATTCAAATAGAAAACAGTTATTTAAAATTGTAAAAATATTACACTATTACTGTTTTTGCTGTATTTTGGATCAAATAAATCAAGCCTTGGAATGAATCATGAATTACATTCTGCATGATAAAATATAAAGATTTCACAGTGATCTTCTGTAATTTTTTTTTTAGTTACTACTACATTACTGTAGTAAAACCATGTTTTACTACATTTTATACATGTGAGGACGAGCAGAGAGTATACCATAACACGATTAGCCTAAATGTTAATAAATTAAGTGTATCAGCAATCATAAATCAAAGAAGAAATTTCTCAGAAATATGTTATCTAGGTGACGAGGATCACTCGTCGCTTTGTGTAAGTTCCAGTACGAAACAGCGCAGGGGCGCAACTGTTATGATTTTCCGATGGTAAAAACAAATTATATGTTGTTTTATTACTTATCAATATTTAGTTTTTGACCAGCGAATGTGTGCAAATTTGAATTTTTTTTTTGTCTGTCATTAAAACTGCGACGGCGCCTGCCGCTGCCGGCATCACCTTACATTTTCATCTAGCCTACAGGTTACGAACTAGTTTTTGTAGCTATATAGACGGAGCGCTCAGTTTTTCCTGTGGTAAAATGCATTTGGCCAACATCGCATTTTATAAAAGATGAAATGCTACTGTATGCACAGGTTATTTAAGTGTTGGCTATGTCTATGACTAGATGGCAAATGCTAGCCCTCTCTATCAGGCGACGTCCCACATGTCTCAGTCAGTGAGTAAGTCAGACATCAAATAAATAAAATATGAGCCTTTATAGACATAGTGTATGTAGTACTTATTCAAACAACAAGATATTTATTTACCCTTCGCAAAACTTTGTTCAGCTCAGCTGTTGTCTACTGTGCGGCTGCTGTGGAACTTCAGTTGATTCAATGAATTTAGACGGGGCGGAGTTATCAGCTTACTGACAGCTTGAGGATCGAATAAGATTTACACAAGCTCGTTTTAAGAACTTTCATTTGCTAAATATTTGTAAAACAGACAGACAGACGTAAAGGGTGACCAATAGCATTGATTTAAAAATAAAAAAAAACACCACCAAAAAAAAAGGGCACTTCGGAGTGTAAGGGCAAAAAGGGCATGTGCTCTGCACAGGTTGAGCCCTACCTGTGCACGTGCCTGACAGGAGAGCATGGATCCACACTGCACTAGAGCACGTTCAAGACAAGGCACCGAACACCCAAACCACCTCACAGCATCGCCCGTTCATTCACCGATTCTCTTAATAAAATCCACCCTTCAGGGAACTTACCCTCATCCTCGTGTCGTGTCCTACTTCACCCCGCCACACTGGTGGAGAATGCGGGCATAACAGAGAAGTGCATGCATCGAGTGCATGCATGTACTCGCATGCAACGAGTGGAGTGGATTTGTTTGGATTTCTTTGTTTCGTTTTTTTTCCCTCACAGTCTCTACCTCACAAGTCTTCTCTGGATCCCCAGGTGTCGCTCCTCCCCCGACGATGAAAGAGCTGCTGAAACATCTCACCGAGGTGAGCATCCGCCAGCAACAAATCATGGAACACATGGCCACATATATGCACACACATAGATATGTATGCCTGTATATAATGCACACAGACTGAATTAGTTTAAGTCATTGGTTCTTTTAATTTTGTTGATTTTTGGCTCTCATTTAACAAAAAACCAACCGATTCACTATCTCAACAAATAAAAATACTTCATAAGACATTTTTCGTGAATTGTTGGCCTTCTAGAAAGTATGTTCATTTACTGTACATGTACTCAATTCTTGGTAGGGGCTCCTTCTGCTTTAATTAGTGCCTCTGCCTCAATTCGGCATTGCATGGAGGTGATCAGTTTGTGGCACTGCTGAGATGGTATGGAAGCCCAGGTTTCTTTGACGGTGGCCTTCAGCTCCTCTGCATTTTTTGGTCTCGTTTCTCATTTTCCTCTGCTTGCTGGCCAGTCAAGCACCCCAGCACCATGGTCATTTAACTAACTTTTGGTGCTTTTGGCAGTGTGGGTGGGTGCCAAATCCTGCTGGAAAACTGCATTCTCAAAACTCAGGCAATTTGATAATATCTAGAATATCAAAATCAACTGCGGGTGGCCGATCCTTTTCTTATCTGGCGCCTAAACTCTGGAATAACCTACCTAACATTGTTCGGAAGACAGACACACTCTTGCAGTTTAAATCTAGATTAAAGACCTCTCTCTTTAACCTGGCTTACACATTACACACTAAACTACTTCTAATATCCAAATCTGTTAAAGGATTTTTAGGCTGCATTAATAAGGTAAACCGGGAACACTTCCCATAACACCTGATGTACAGTACTTTTTACAAAATTAGAAGAATGGCATATGCTAATATTTGTCTGTTTCTCTCCTATTCCGAGGTCACCATAGCCACCAGATCCAGTCTGTCACCGATGGAGTTTTGGTTCCTTGCCGCTGTCGCCTCTGGCTTGCTTAGTTGGGGTCACTTCATTTACAGCGATTTATTGTTGACTTGATTCCAAATGATTGCACAGATACATCATTGAAACTGAATTCAATGATGAACTGCCTTTAATTAGGAAATTAATAGTGTGTCAATAATGCAAAATGACAGTTAATGTTGTTCAGTTTATGCAATCCTTTTTGTTTAAAGCACTATATAAATAAAGGTGACTTGACTGGAAAACAAAATCAGCATCTTCAAAAAGCTGGTTGGCAGAAGGAAGCATGAAGTGATCCAAAATTTCTTGGAAAACGGGTGCAATGACTTAGATTTTCAAAAAACACAATGGACCAACACCAGCAGTTGACATTGCAACCCAAATCATTACAGACTGTGGAAACTTAACACTAGACTTCAAGCAACCTGGGCTATGAGCTTCTCCACCCTTCCTCCAGACTCTTGGTTTCCAAATGAAATACAAAAATTGCTCTCATCTGAAAATAGGAATTTGGACTACTGGGCAACAGTCCAGTTCTTCTTCTCATTAGCCCAGTTAAGACACCTCTGACATTGTCTGTGATTCAGGAGTGGCTTAACAAGAGGAGTACGACAACTAGCCAAATTCCTTGACACGTCTGTGTGTGGTGGCTCTTGATGCCTTGACCCCATCCTCAGTCCATTATGAAGTTCACTCAAATTCTTTTATCGATTTTGCTTGACAATCTTCATAAGGCTGTGGTTCTCTTGGTTGGTTGTGCAAGTTTTTCTTCCATACTTTTTCCTTCCACTCAACTTTCTGGTAACATGCTTGGATAAAGCACTCTGTTGACACCCAGCTTCTCTGACAATGAATGTTTGTGGCTTACCCTCCTGAGGGTGTCACTCTGTGAAGGGTTTCAATGAATGTCTTCTGGACCATTGTCAGATCAGAAGTCTTCCCCGGTATTCCCCAAATTCTATTGGATGAGCTACTCGATAAAAGTGCAACACAACAGCTACTATGGCAGAGCAAAAGAGACAGAGATGACAGCCGCCAGCAGTTGAATTTCGGGGCAGAGAGGGTAGCTTTGTGAAGTTTGTCTTTTTTTTAATAATTTCTTTATTTTTATTTTATTTTTTAAGAATTGCAGTTTAATTGAACTGAATTGAATAATTGAATTGGTGTATCACTTCAGAATTACTTTCGTATAGACTAGATGTAAAGAATTGTGAACTGTCAACAATAAGGTATATAACTAAGAGTGGTCCAGACCAACCTTACGAAAGTATGACTTCAAGGAAGGTGTACTTAAAAAACATTTCAGGAAACACTTATTACCGATAAGGTATTGCTTAAGGTATAACTTAAGAATGAAGTAGCGTTAAGAAGGTTTTTGGAAATGCAGCCCAGAAGGTACACAGACCGGAAACCTACGCTGCATATGTTGCGCCCCGCAGTGGGGAAAGCTCCGCAGCAGACTTCCACCCGACAGTCAAAGTGGTATTATGTCATGAAAGTGTGAACCACTAGGGGGACAGGGCCAAAGACTATAGAAATGCAGTGTCTGTATTGACGGTAAATTTGTTGAAATGATTGATGTACAATAAATAATTTAATTCATCATTTTGTAGATGTAGAGTTTACTTTTTTAAATTTTTTTATGTATTAAAGTTAAATCACCATCTTGTTCCGATCAAAGTGACTTGAACACACCTGACTACGCAATAAGGACTTGTCAACTCGTAAATGCTTACTTCCCAGGAAGACTGGGATATGGACTTAAATATGGACTAACCCAGCTGCTGGGTTAAATTTTTAAACTAAATTTTTTGGATCTCCAAGAGAAAATAAGCTTAGAAATCATACAGAATGAAGTGTTTTGAAAATCCAAAAATGCAGTTTTTAAAAATGCTGATGTTTTGTTTGAGGTAAGGGTTAGCAAAAGGGGAAAGAAAATACAATTTGTACAGACTAAAAACCATTACACCTAAGGAATGTCCCCATAATGATAGGAATATGTGTATATATGTGTGTCCTTGCTTGTGTGCGTGTGTGTGTGTGTGTGTGTGTGTGTGAGTGAGAGAGAGAGAGAGAGAGAGAGAGAGAGAGATTGACGAAGACCTAAACTTTCATGTTTCTTAAAACACTTACGTACAACGTACCTTTTTAAAAAGTGCCCTTAGGAATAATGTCAAATTGAAAGTTTTACTTAACAAAATATTTTAAATCATAATATTTTAACCCTTGCGAGCTCCTCATTTGGCAGTCAGGTCAAATGTGACCGGACACATGAAATTTAACTTTTTTTTCTTCTTCAGTGTAATCTAACCTTTTTTTTTCTTTTGTATTTTGAAAATAGTAAATTTCTTTTTCTATATATCTTTTTTTTTTCAATTAATGCAGTTTCAGATTAAAATATAGGCCTTTGAAGGCAGAATAGCCCCTCCTTTTGAGAGACAAAAAAAAGAAAAGAAAAAGAAAAACCTGTAATTTCATGGTGTAACCACTAGATGCCTGTATAGAACTATATCAAGAGGCCTGTGAATTCCATAGTTGTTTTTATACATAATTGTTTACTTTTATTAGGTTGTAGATTTAAATGCATGTTAAGGCATCCTGAAATACTACTTTGTCAAGGTTTGTATTTTTTGTTATTTTAAATGTTGATTTTAAGTGTTGTTGTTGTTGTTTTTTCAGTGTTATTACTAGATTCAAATCTGAACATAGAAAGCATTTTGTTACACAGAACATTAAAATTCTATAAAAATGTAATAAAAATTAAAAGGAATGCTTAATTAGAGCTTAATCCTTCTGGATCTGATCTGATTTTAACCTCTTATTTCAGTTTTCTGACTCAATTAATTTGTGTGTGTCTGTGAATGTAAGTAACTGTGTGTGAGTGAATGTATCTGATGTTTTAGGCTGCATTTACACTTGCAGGTCTTGATGCCCAAATCCGTTTTTCTGACTATATCTGATTTTTCTGACGACCCGCTTACATCATCTTTTAAATGTGTCCAGTATCCGATTTTTGCATTTACACTATACACTGCTGAAACTACCGGAAAAGAAAGTAAAACAGCACGAAATACAATGGATGCAGATGCAAATAAAACTATACAGTGTTTTGCTTTCCACAATATTTTCAAAAGTCAACAAAAAAATCAGCAAAACATTGGTCTCGTACGGCAGAGAAAAAAGAGGAGCCCTTGTTGCAGCCTATAATAATTCATGTGATCTCAGTTGGTGGTGTTCACCTGAGTTGACGTCACTTTTATTATAGTAATATTTCATTAAGCCATAGCAAAAGTAGGATTTGTATGTCTATCGCTGGATTTCAAGGAAATTTTTGTTCACTCTTGTACAATAAGCAATTTTGGGACTGCTTTGATTCACAGTGACCTCTCACTCACCTGCTCTTGGTTGTCCAGGTTGAGTGTGTCCCAAATGAATTCTTGTGGCAGTGAAAAGGGCTCTTCTCGAACACTGGGCCTATCTGATTCTATTGGTCCATGTGATGTCACTTTCTCATCTATAAAAGAATAAATGTCGTTTGTAGACATGCACACAGTTTCTACATGTTGTTTCTACCTGTGCACTGTGCATGATACCTATCTTAGGGACTGGCTGAGTATCCCAAAAGCGGTATGTGTGTCTCTGAGCCTCTCGTAGGTTCTTTGGAGGCCCATGGCCAAAAGAAAACAGGTGTAGGGCTTTCTGAATCTCTTGTTGCTTCTCCTCAGAAAGAGAGTCCAGCTGGGAACAAATTAAACTCATAAGAAACAGGTAAATATATTCATACTTCTCATAAATAATATCACACATTTAGATTATCAGTTACCATTTCAAAAGGGTCTTGCGGCCCTTCTTTAGCCCATGTTTGGTCTTTGTGTTTCTTTGTCTTCTTCTTGCTTTCAACTCCCCTGTCTTCCTCTAAGCTCTTTTCACTGTAAAAACAAAAACAAACAAAAACAGTACAAATATAAATAATAAAAGACAAAAATTATAATTAATAGATAGAGGACTTACAGATTTTTCTGCTCAGCCATGAAAGTGTTTTCTGTTATTAGAGCAGCAACGATGTGGTCATTCAGCTGTACAGTTGTGGGTGTTTGAGGAGTAGGAGCTTATCTTAATGTGCAGTGAGGGCAGGAGGGAGACACCCAGCCTCCATCATGAGTATCCACCAATCCGTTGCATTCCACACCCTCATGCAGTGATCACTTATCTTAGTGCAGCACTTCAGGCTGGCCTTCAAAGCCATTAACAAATTAATTTAAACCATCAAATATCATGTTTTGCAAGTAGTTTTAGTACCTTTGCTTGGGGCAGTATTACTTTCCCCTAAACATTACTTTACATTTGAAAATTATTTTTAATCCTAATGCTGTGATTTAAAAGTTTGTTGTAAAACAAATAGGTTTAGTTTGCTATAATTTTACTGTTGCCAACTAATTTTCAGGGGAAGTTCCTAAAAAAGGTGGATTTGTTGTTAAAAGTTGCTAAATGTTGAAGTAACGGCATTATGTTATCATGACGCAAAATTGTGTCATTAACAAACTATATTTTTATATGTTAATTTGGATTTGTTCCTTTGTTTCTACCTGTATTTTAAATTATACATTTTATTTTTTGTGTTCTGGGTTAAAGGATTACTACAGATAATGGATAATGGAAAATGTTCTAGAAAATTACTAGTAGCCAGGGGCGGACTGGCCATCTGTGTGATCTGGAGAATCACAGAACGGCCGATACTCCAGGACGGCCAGCCCGCGCACGCAGTCATCACCTATTTTATTTCCCCATTAATCAGTCAGTACACTCCAGTACTGTAGGTGGCAGCAATGCACCTTTAAGTTGGATGCCAGCTGGACTGGCCGTGGCCACCAAGTAAGGAGAAGAAGTGGAAGGAGTAGGAAGAAATGAACAGCAAAAATGTTAACATCAGATAGAAGAAGCATAGAAACAAACAATATGCATAACGCGGCCGAGGGTAAAAAACGGAAAGAAAAGGGTGGGGCTGAGAAGGTGAGGGAAAAAAAGGCAGAATTTAGATACTGAAGCTGCTAAATGTCTCAAACGAACTGAAATACAGTATATGGGTGCTTTCACACCTGCCTCATTTAGTTCGGTTGAATCGTACCAGAGTTCGTTTCCCCATTTGGTGCGGTTTGTTTGGGCAGGTCAAAAAAAGCAGCAATCGCACTTGGGTGCGCACCAAAAGCGAACCAAACAAGCGTACCAAGACCTGCTTGAAGAGGTGGTCTCGGTATGCTTTCAAACGAACTCTGGAGCGGTTCGATTGTGGGGAGAATGTGATCCGACTTCGAACAGACCCAACTGCAAAAAGTACTGATCATTTTTGGACCAAACCAGCTGCTGTAGTCAGCTGCACTGTGCATTAGATAGTTTGCACTTTAGCATGGCAGCTCGTGGACAAACTTGGTGTAGTGAGGAGGTGCGGAGCCTCATAGACATTTGGTCTGATGACCATGAGCATGTCAGAGTTAAGAAGAATTAATGCAAGCCTCTGCTTGAAGTTACGAGCGATGCCGGCTCGCTGGGCCGCATTAATGCACGGGCTTACCTGGGCTTAAGCCCAGGGCCCCGGGCTGGGGGAGGGCCCCGATGATAGGGCTGTCAATTTTAGTTCGAAAATCGATTGCAAAATCGATCGGACCAACCAAAAAACGTTTCGAAAATGAAAATCGTGAAACGATTTTAACCAAATATGTACACTATTAATTTTAAAATAATTAAACAATTAAAAAATATAGATGTAACAAAACTCACAACCAAGCAGAAAAAGAAAATTAAGAATTCCGAAAGTGCAGTATGCGTTGCGAAAGCTAGACAGAAAATACCAGCAATTTTACGCGCCTATAAGACCCAGTGATGTCGAAAGCGTCCTCTTATGCTGCGTTCACACCAAACGCAAATAGAGCGTCTGGCACGAATGATTTCAATAAGTCAATGTAAGGGCGCGTTTACATGCGTATTGAGGTCTCGAAGCGTGGTAGACTCGAATTCGCCTCATTCGCGCATCTAGTTACAGGAGATTCTGAGTTATGAAAAAGACCATTGGAAGCTGACAGCGACCGGTGGAAAATTGGCAGTAATACCCCCACCTTGCGTAGCTGTACCTGAGTGTCCCTGGGGCATCAGTGCGGTCAGAGCGCGTCTTCTCAACAGCTGTACATATAGTGAATAAAAAACGCTCTGCCCTGGACCCCGAAAATGTTGATCGACTTGTTTTCCTGTCCAATAAATTTGTAATGGCCCTAGCCTTTCTGCGCATTTCATGCCTGCCTAGTGCAGCCTAGCCTAAGTGTCGGTTACGTTCAATAAAAAAATCACACATGGCCTGTTCTAAAGTCCATTTAAAGTTTAATTTTTTGAACAGTTGTTTGAAATGGATTGAATCATTATTTAAAATAATCTTGGAGATTTTTGAAATGCCCAAATCATAAATGCAGCCGGGATGAAGCCTGCAGTGATGTTTATGGCAATTTGATAATACCTAGAATATCAAAATCAACTGCGGGCGGCAGATACTTTTCCTATTTGGCACCTTAACTCTGGAATAAAACTAGCTCCAGGGATGTGGAATGTCACCTCACTGGCGGGAAAGGAGCCCGAGATTGTGCGTGAGGTTGAGAGGTTCCGACTAGCGATAGTCGGGCTCACCTCTACGCACAGCTTGGGCTCTGGAACCACACTCCTCGAGAGAGGATGGACTCTTCACCACTCTGGAGTTGCCCATGGTGAGAGGCGGCGGGCTGGTGTGGGTCTGATTATAGCCCCCCAGCTCAGCTGCCATGTGTTGGAGTTTACCCCGGTGAACGAGAGGGTCGCTTCCCTGCGCCTTCGGGTCGGGGATAGGTCTCTCACTGTCATTTGTGCCTACGGGCCGAACGGCAATGCAGAGTACCCGGCCTTCTTGGAGTCTCTGGGAGGGGTGCTGGAAAGTGCTCCGACTGGGGACTCCGTCGTTTTACTGGGGGACTTCAACGCCC
The DNA here is from genome assembly GCF_963082965.1 of Carassius carassius. NCBI lineage: Eukaryota > Metazoa > Chordata > Actinopteri > Cypriniformes > Cyprinidae > Carassius > Carassius carassius. Next base: position 11,597,201 of record NC_081793.1, on the reverse strand, counting down.
ACGTGGGCAATGACAGTGACACCTGGAGGGGCGTGATTGGGAGGAACGGCCCCCCTGATCTGAACCCGAGTGGTGTTCAGTTATTGGACTTCTGTGCTAGTTACAGCTTGTCCATAACGAACACCATGTTCAAGCATAAGGGTGTCCATCAGTACACATGGCACCAGGACACCCTAGGCCGTAGGTCGATGATCGACTTTGTGGTCGTTTCATCCGACCTCCGGCCGTATGTCTTGGACACTTGGTTGAAGAGAGGGGCGGAGCTGTCAACTGATCACCACCTGGTGGTGAGTTGGATTTGATGGCGGGGGAGGAAGCTGGACAGACTCGGCAGACCCAAGCGTACTGTGAGGGTCTGCTGGGAACGTTTGGCCGAGCCTCCTGTCAGAGAGATCTTCAACTCCCACCTCCGGCAGAGCTTCGACCGGATCCCGAGGGAGGCTGGAGATATTGAGTCCGAGTGGACCATGTTCTCCACCTCCATTGTCGAAGCGGCCGCTCGGAGCTGTGGCCGTAAGGTCTCCGGTGCCTGTCGAGGCGGCAATCCCCGAACCCGGTGGTGGACACTGGAAGTAAGGGATGCCGTCAAGCTGAAGAAGGAATCCTATTGGGCCTGGTTGGCTTGTGGGACTCCTGAGGCAGCTGACAGGTACCGGCAGGCCAAGCGGACTGTAGCCCGGGTGGTTGTGGAGGCAAAAACTCGGGCCTGGGAGGAGTTCGGTGAGGCCATGGAGAAGGACTATCGGTCGGCCTCGAAGAGATTCTGGCAAACCGTCCGGCGCCTCAAGAGAGGGAAGCAGTGCCCTACCAACGCTGTTTACAGTAGAGGTGGGGAGCTGTTGACCTCAACTGGGGATGTCGTTGGACGGTGGAAGGAATACTTCGAGGATCTCCTCAATCCCGCTGTCACGTCTTCCATTGAGGATGGATGGAACTCGGTGCCTCTGGGATGGCAGACCGGGGTGGTGGTCCCTCTTTTTAAGAAGGGTTTCGGTTCCTTGCCGCTGTCGCCTCTGGCTTGCTTAGTTGGGGTCACTTCATCTACAGCGATATCGTTGACTTGATTGCAAATAAATGCACAGACACTATTTAACTGAACAGAGATGACATAAGCATTATTGACACACTGTTTTCCTAATGAATGTTGTTCAGTTGCTTTGACGCAATGTATTTTGTTTAAAGCGCTATATAAATAAAGGTGACTTTGACTTTGACTTTAATAGGTTAATGACAGTAAAAGCTTTTAGATTAACTTATATTTTAAATATTGTTAGACAAATAAACAGTAAGTAATAAAATAGTTACAAATAATTAAATTACGAGTAATAGCACAAATAAATACAACAGAACAAACATATAAATAAATACAGCGAAACAGACGATTTGGTGTCTAAAATGTAAGTCACTTGGTATTAAGTTCTTGTTTATTAAATTGTACGCTGAAGAAAATCATCACATTTGTAATCATGCTAATATTTGGAGAAAAACGGCACTCTTTGTGTAATATTGGTTAACATAGATATTAAATTATATAAATATGAAATATGTACAGGGGCATATTTGAATTCTGAGGCATTAAGACTAAATCACGTGCACAAGTCTAACCTACTAAACTACGTCATGTAGTGCATGCGTGCACAGAATGGGTGTGTTTTTGTTAGTTTTTTGTAAAGTGAGATGCATACTCGATAATATCAGATCGTTAAATCAACAATTACGATATCATAGACTAGTACATATAACGCACACCCTACAGCACTGGCCCGATCGGGCAAGTGACCGTTCCGTCTACTGTCCTGAGCGTCATTCACACTAGCCTCAGGCAATCGGGCAGTCCTTATTGTCGAGCCCTGGAAGGGCCCCTCAAGAGGTAAAGCCCAGGGGCCCCCTAAAGTCTTAATGTGGCCCTGCCCGCTCGCCGTTTGCAGTGCATTAGAACGTTGTTTTCAAGCCACATCCACGCTTCGTTATAGAAATGTATTGTTTGCAGTTTAGGAAATACGAAAAGCAGTTTAGGAAATACGTCATGGCTAATGAGTGATGTAGATGTTGTCATGTGACTGGATTTTGGTTCGTTTCAACTGGTACGGACCAAAGCAATCAGTGTGGTGTGAAAAGGAACCAAAAAAGTTGAAAAATGCTACAATGTATAATTGTTTGCCCTTGGTTCGGACCAAATGAACCGAACTAGAGATGTGTAAGCACCCTATAGCATTATTTCCAGCAGCAGCACCTCGCAGCTAAATATTAGCAGCAGTGAAAAAGTGAACCAGACAGCTATGCAGCAACATGCCACCAGTGATATGTCACAAACTACAAGACACCATCCCCTTGCACTGAGGCTAATCAACGACTTGCTAACGACCTGAATGGGTTTTATTGTAGATTTGAAACCCCCAACACCCATTCTGACCATCTCCCTACACAACCATTAACACCTCCTGCAATCCCCCTCTCCATACCTCCTGCTCTTCAAATCTGTGAAGATGATGTGTGCCAGGTCTTCAGGAAGAACAAAAGAAAAAAAGCACCAGGCCCAGATGGCGTTAGACCAGCCTGTCTGAAAATCTGTGCTGACCAGCTGGCCCCCATCTTTTCACAGATATCTGGAGTTGGGTGAAGTGCCTTCCTGCTTCAAACGCTCCACCATAATCCCCATTCCAAAGAAACCCAAGATAACAGGACTTAACGACTACAGACCTGTGGCTCTAACGTCTGTCGTCATGAAGTCATTTGAAAAACTGGTTCTGGCTTATCTGAAGGACATCACTGGACCTTTACTGGACCCCCTGCAGTTTGCTTACCGAGCAAACAGGTCCTTGGATGATGCAATCAACATGGGATTGCACTTCATCCTGCAACAAACATCTGGACAAAACAGGGACTTATGTGAGGATCCTGTTTGAGGACTTTAGTTCGGCTTTCAACACCATCATCCCAACAACCCTCCAGACCAAACTGACCCAGCTCTCTGTTCCTAACTCTATCTGTCAGTGGATCACCAGCTTTCTGACAGATAGGCAACAGTTAGTGAGACTGGGGAAATTCATGTCAAACAGCTGCTCCACCAACACTGGTGCCCCTCAGGGATGTGTTCTCTCCCCTCTGCTCTTCTCCCTGTATACCAACGACTGCACCTCTAAAGACCCCTCTGTCAAGCTCCTGAAGTTTGCAGACGACACTATAGTCATCGGCCTCATCCAGGACGGTGATGAGTCTGCTTACAGACAAGAGGTTGAGCAGCTGGCTGTCTGGTGCAGTCTCAACAACCTGGAGCTTAACACGCTCAAAACAGTGGAGATGATCGTGGACTTCAGGAGAAACCCCCCTGCACTCCCCCCACTCACCATCATGAACAGCACTGTGACTGCAGTGGAGTCATTCAGATTCCTGGGAACCACCATCTCCCAGGACCTGAAGTGGGACAATCACATTGACTCCATTTTGAAAAAGGCCCAGCAGAGGTTGTACTTCCTTCGCCAGCTGAGGAAGTTTAACCTGCCACAGGAGCTGCTGAGACAGTTCTACTCAGCCGTCATTGAGTCTGTCCTGTGCACTTCAATAACTGTCTGGTTTGGTTCAGCAACAAAATCAGACATCAGAAGACTACAGAGAACTGTTCGGACTGCTGAAAGGATTATTGGTGCTCCCCTGCCCACCCTTCAAGAATTCTATATATCCAGAGTGAGGAAAAGGGCTCAGAAAATCACTCTGGATCCCTCACATCCAAGTCACCCCATCTTTGAACTTTTGCCATCTGGCTGGCGCCTCAGAACCGCAAATACCAGAACAGCAAGGCACAAGAACAGTTTCTTCCCCCAGGCAATCTACCTCATGAACAGTTAAATGCTCCCCACTTATGCGTATGCAAAAAATGTGCAATATCCATATATTTATTTGTTACCCCTCGATCCTAGTACATCCTTGCATCTTACTCAATCCTATGCCATTATCATTTATAGCACAATTGTTTATACACTTATTTATTTATTTTTTGTCATCTGTGTGTTGTTGTCTCTGTGTACTGGAAGCTTATGTCACTATAACAAATTCCTTGTATGCGCAAGCATACTTGGCAATAAAGCTCTTTCTGATTCTGATTCTGATTCTGATGATGATGAGGGACAGAAAGATGAGTGGGTTCCAAAGGCAGATCCAGATCCAAGTATGGAACATGAGAGGAGAAAGAGAGTTACTTGCTAGGGATGATGTTAGGAAGTGATATTCAGGTTGCTACATTTTTAATGATTACAGTAGTTAAAACAGCTAAACTTCAACATTTTAGATGTAAAATGTCACATGCAGTAGCTAATATTAAGAAATATGTTGTGCTTATACTTTTAAAAATGTTGGTAACATTACAGTTAATGCTTACAAACTTTTGAAGTTTTTGAATACAGAAGTTACATTTGTAATGGTGTATTTTCATTTAGATGTGGTATTATTATCTGTGCAGTAAGATTAATTACTGCATAAATTAATTAAGATTATTAAGTAATAAATTCATTTTAAGACAGCATGGAATAGATTGTAAAATATGCCATTATAACAGCATATTATATAAACTATTCCATGCTATCTTGGAATAAAACCTTTTTTTTATCCATTTCATCATTTGTTTATTCAGGTTGAGCTTAGACCAAGAGCAGAGAAAGACACCCACTCCAGCTCAACATCTAGTCAACATCAGCATTTTTCTATGTATTTTTCTTACAACAAGAAATAAATGAATTATATATTTCTATAACGTATTATAAATGAACAATTATCAAATTATAATATTACCATCAAATTGAACAATTGCAAATAAAAATTACTTAATTCACATTATGCTGGGCATTTTTGGTTTCCTCTTTTTGTGAAATTTAGATGGAAAATGTGTGCCTTTTTATTGTTTGAGGCACTTATCAAAAGTTGCTAAAAGTAGCCGGATAAAATTAAAAAAATATCTAAATTTGTTGCTAGGTGCTTTTGGAAGAAAGGTTGCTAGGAAAGTCTGAAAAGTTGCAAAATTTACCAACAAAATGGCTAAGTAGGCAATCTGCCTATAATATGCCAACAGAAACTCCTATTACAAATTGGTATGATTCTGAAATCCCAGAGACCGCTGTCAGAGAGACACCTGTCTCATCGGATCCAATCACCACTCCTGTATTAGTATCACCTAAGTATTAAACTGGTATACCTGTCACCTATTAATTATCCAACATATAATCAACACCTTTGCACTCCCACATGCCCTGTCCACACGAACACAGTTATTTTTAAAACCACAGCTTTTTCAATGCGGTTTGGCTGTTCGTACACACAAAAACGAAGCGCCAGGTCACTGAAACCGAACATTTTTGAAAACGTCTGCCTCGGTGAGGATTTTCAAAAACTCTGGTTGCACTGTTATGGAACGCTGTTTTATTAAATGTGTCTTTACCATAGACTGTATGTCTTTACATGTAAAGTGTACAGACATTATAACACGTGTACACGTTATTGCGTATGTACATGTTATTTTGTCTACATATTTTATTTTTTATTATTATTAAATCACTCAAATAAAACATTTTACAGTAGCCAGGGGGTGAACACAAAGAAAAGAAAAAATACAAATAAAATAAAACAATTATTATATGGAAATGTTTACATACATTAATACATTTAACCGCTTTCTTGTTTATCAGATTGTAAATAGATTTTAGGTATTGCTTAACTTCTGATTTCAAAATAAGAAACAATGGTTTATAACTGCCATACTTACATTTATGAATACTAAACTTTGCCAGCAAAAGTAATAAATTAATCAAATAGTATTCCTTATGGAGTGACGTCATAAGTGAAAAAATAAATAAATAAAAATAAAACATTTTCAAAAGTTGAAAGCTGGCCATGATATATTTTCTTACAAACGAGGAGAAATGAGGACAACTCCAAAATAAATGAAAAACTTTTCTGTATGTAGACCACAAAATGTACATAGTGTATCAATATCACAGTTTAATCTGTTTAGAAGGAAAAAGTTACTTGAGTAATATTTATAAATGAGTTTGAAACAGTAGTGTAGCCAGAAAAGAGACTCTGGGTGTGCATATGAAAATCTGGGTGTGCCACATTTATTGATTACTGTGCAAAATTATTAACCCTAACCATAACCATGCCCCACATAACCATAAAACTATATAAAATAATATAGCTGCAAGCAGCAATACAAGGCCAAGCCCTGCGAGGCACAGCAAGCAGACCAAGTATGGCGCACAGCAAGCACAGCCAGCACATCAAGTAGGCTACAGCAGCGCAGCAAGCATTTAAGCACAAAGAGCAGTGCGGAGCCTGAAGAACAAAACATCGGGGACAGTACTTTTATGCGGCTCGGCCTGAAGATTTGGGCAAATGTTGGACAATTTTGGACCAATTTTGAAGGAGGAGTTTTTTCCGTAGCCAGGAGTGCAGGAGGAGTCACATCTTTTGATGTTGGGCCCGGGGAGGGAGAAACATCCTCATCCGATGTAACGTTAGGCCTTGTGTCCGGCTGTCCATCAAGCCGAGGTTTTTTGCTATAAAAATTAAAGAAGGGAGCTCTGCGACATATTGCTAGCTAGCAATGTGCAATCAAAAATTCTCTGTTTATATCATAGACAGTAAGGTTTATATGCGGCAAAGATCTCTGTGGAGCTGCTGGGGTCACAGTCAGCTGCTGTTCGCTGATTGGTTGGCAGTCCGAATGTCGGCAGATATTTTTTTTTTAAATTAAAATTAAAATTTTACATTTTGAGCATTATGGCACCATATATTGGATTCTTATTTCTGTGCCCCTGAGAGTATGATTTAGAATGTTCAGTGGTGTCCCAGAACTATCTATCTATTCAAATGTAATTTGCCGACGTGTTTTATTCATATATCAGACACACATAGCAGAACAATAAAGTTTACTCTATTCTTCTCCCAGTTCAACAGCCACTTACTTTCATGTATTTCGGGAGAAACTGGGGAATTCAAGTGCTGTACGTTAAATCCGGCTGACAGGACTCTGAACTGCAGCGCTCATCTCGTTATAGATCAAGATAATTCATTAAGGTTTTTAAACGAAGAATCGGAATATCAGATAGTTGACATGGTAAGCAAGTTTGTGAATTTATTTAAAAAAAAAAAGAAAAACGAAATAAAACGAATAGTGATACATCTGTTAGTTATTGTGGCTGCAGTGTGTCACGTGAAAACCATGACGCGTCGCCATGGAAACAAAGGGTCAGTTGAAATATTTGTAACTTACGCATGAAAGAGTTGATTTAAAAACATATATTTTCTAAGTAAACAACAATAACCCAAGTTTAATAAACATTTTTTATTGAGACTGTTAAAAAAAATTCTGCATCTATTTTTAGGTGTGCCAGCTGCCACTGTGGGTGGCACAGGCACACCCTGGCACCCCCGTGGCTACGCCACTGGTTTGAAATAAATTTATTTTATTCTGTTTGTGATTAAATATTTATGAGGTAATTTCCAGATTTAATGCAATATCAAACCATCAACACAGCTATTCCAGAAAGTTACATCAGGAAGTCTAGAGACGACATCCCTTTGGAAAACCTGTCGATTTTTGTGTTTAACAGAGGAAGAATTTCAATTCAATTCAATTCAATTCAAGTTTATTTGTATAGCGCTTTTTACAATACAAATCATTACAAAGCAACTTTACAGAAAATTATGTTTCTACAATATTTAGTAGTAGCTAGTAGTTTGTGCACGTTTGACAGGATTTTAGAAAAATAAAAATAATAATAATAATACAAGACGTAGTCAGCTAGATGATGAACTATCAATATTATTAATTAATAGTAATTATAGGATGCAGTCACACATGTAGCAATAATTGTTAGTTCTGTTTGTTGATTCAAGGTTAGGATCATCTGGGGTCCTCTGAGGGTCAGCATCATCTCTTCTCAGGTGTTCTGGATCCAGACTGGAGCTTGTGTAAATCCTAGTTACCACGGGATGTAAATCCCGTGGCAAAACATAGAAACAAAATAGAGACATCATTAGCATAGCTGCTGATCCAACAAAGTAAAATTAGTTTAACCCAAGCTAAAGAATAAAAATGCAGATGCAACTACACTCACAATTTAAGAGATACATTATTCGAATGCTTGGCGAAAGAGATGCGTTTTTAATCTAGATTTAAACAGAGAGAGTGTGTCTGAACCCCGAACATTATCAGGAAGGCTATTCCAGAGTTTGGGAGCCAAATGTGAAAAAGCTCTACCTCCTTTAGTGGACTTTGCTATCCTAGGAACTACCAAAAGTCCAGCGTTTTGTGACCTTAGGGTGCGTGATGGGTTGTAGCGTGGTAGAAGGCTAGTTAGGTACGCAGGAGCTAAACCATTTAGGGCCTTATAGGTAAGTAATGATAATTTGTAACAGATACGGAACTTAATAGGTAGCCAGTGCAGAGACTGTAAAATTGGGGTAATATGATCATATTTTCTTGACCTGGTAAGGACTCTAGCTGCTGCATTTTGGACTACCTGTAGCTTGTTTATTGACGAAGCAGGACAACCACCTAGAAGTCCATTACAATAGTCCAGTCTAGAGGTCATGAAAGCATGAACTAGCTTTTCTGCATCAGAAACAGATAACATGTTTCGTAGCTTGGCAATGTTTCTAAGATGGAAGAATGCGGTTTTTGTAACATTGGAAATATGATTTTCAAAAGACAAATTGCTGTCTAATATAACACCCAGATTTCTGACTGTAGAGGAAGTAACAGTACATCCGTCTAGTTGCAGATTGTAATCTACAAGATTCTGTGTGGTGTTTTTTGGTCCAATAATTAATATCTCTGTCTTATCCGAATTTAATTGGAGAAAATTATTTGTCATCCAATCTTTTACATTTTTAACACACTCTGTTAGCTTAGATAATTGGGAAGTTTCATCTGGTCTCGTTGAAATATATAGCTGAGTATCATCAGCATAACAGTGGAAGCTAATTCCGTATTTTCTAATAATATTACCAAGGGGCAACATGTATATTGAAAATAGAAGGGGACCTAGGACGGATCCTTGTGGCACTCCATATTTTACTGATGATAAATGAGATGACACCCCATTTAAGTAAACAAAATGGTAGCGATCGGACAGGTAGGATCTAAACCATCTTAGAGCCTGCCCTTGAATACCTGTATAGTTTTGTAATCGATCTATGAGTATGTCATGATCTATGTTGTCGAACGCAGCACTAAGATCAAGTAAGACTAGAAATGAGATGCAGCCTTGATCTGACGCAAGAAGCAGGTCATTTGTAATTTTAACAAGTGCAGTTTCTGTGCTATGGTGGGGCCTAAAACCTGACTGAAATTCTTCATACAGATCATTTTTATGCAGGAAGGTGCTCAATTGAGCAGACACAACTTTTTCTAAAATTTTAGACATAAATGGAAGATTTGAAATAGGCCTATAATTTGCCAGTACACTAGGATCTAGTTTTGGTTTCTTAATAAGAGGCTTGATAACCGCCAGCTTGAATGGTTTTGGGACGTGACCTAAAGATAACGACGAGTTAATGATATTGAGAAGCGGTTCTTCGGCTACAGGTAACAGCTCTTTTAGTAATTTAGTGGGTACAGGATCTAATAAACATGTTGTTGGTTTAGATACAGTGATAAGTTTATTTAGCTCTTCCTGTCCTATATTTGTAAAGCACTGCAGTTTATTTTTGGGTGCGATGGATGAAACTGAAGTGTTAGACGCTGTAGAATCTACATTCGCTATTGTATTTCTAATGTTATCTATTTTATCGGTGAAGAAATTCATAAAGTCATTACTATTTAACGTTGGTGGAATATTTGAATCAGGTGGCGTCTGGTAATTTGTTAATTTAGCCACTGTGCTAAATAAAAACCTTGGATTGTTTTGGTTATTTTCAATGAGTTTGTGGATATGCTCTGCCCTAGCAGTTTTTAGAGCCTGTCTATAGCTGGACATACTGTTTTTCCATGCAATTTTAAAAACTTCCAAGTTAGTTTTTCTCCATTTGCGTTCAAGACTACGAGTTACTTTCTTGAGAGAGTGAGTATTACTGTTATACCATGGCACAGTACGTTTTTCTCTAACCTTTTTCAATTTGATGGGGGCAACAGCTTCTAATGTATTAGAGAAAATAGTGCCCATGTTGTCAGTAATTTCGTCTAATTCATGTGTATTTTTGGGTACAAATAGCAGTTGAGATAGATCAGGCAGGTTATTTGCGAATCTGTCTTTGGTGGCTGGAACAATAGTTCTGCCCAGACGGTAACGCTGAGACATATAGTTAATATCAGTTATACGCAGCATGCACGATACAAGGAAATGGTCTGTAATATCATCACATTGGGGTACAATATCTATAGCAGTAAGATCGATTCCATGCGATATAATTAGATCTAGTGTATGATTAAAACGATGAGTGGGCCCGGTGACATTTTGCTTGACTCCAAAGGAGTTTATTAGGTCAGTAAACGCAATTCCTAATGTATCATTTGCATTATCAACGTGAATATTAAAATCTCCCATGATTAGCGCCTTATCAACTGTAACTAGAAGGTCTGAGAGGAAATCTGCAAATTCTTTTAGGAATTCTGTATACGGCCCTGGTGGTCTATACACAGTAGCCAGAGCAAGAGATACATTAGATTTCTTTTGCATGTCTGACAGTGTAACATTTAGCAGAAGTATTTCAAAAGAGTTAAACCTGTATCCTGTTTTCTGGGTAACATTGAGAATATCACTATATATTGTTGCAACACCTCCTCCACGACCAGTCTGACGGGGCTCATGCTTATAACAGTAGTTTGGTGGAGTAGACTCATTTAGACCAAAATAATCATTTGGTTTTAGCCAGGTTTCAGTCAAGCAGAGTACATCAAAACTATTTTCTGTGATCATTTCATTTACAATAACTGCTTTGGGTGTGAGTGATCTAATATTTATGAGCCCAAACTTTAAAAATTGTTTTTGTTCATTTACTTTACATTTTTCTGGTTTAATTACGATAAGATTTTTTCTAGATCCTACATTATATTTTGACCTCACTATTCGGGGAACAGACACAGTCTTAATAGTTTTTACAGCACAAGTACTTTTATCATTTAAGCGGGTGGAACAAAACTCATCATAATAGTTATTAGAGAATTGTCTTACTAGTCACATGGAGCGAAGTGTCCTGGAGATGTTGTCAGAGAGCAGCTCCGCTCCGATTCTGCTGGGGGGTAATCCATCAGCGCGAAACAGCCTAGGACGCTCCCAGAAAAGATTCCAGTTATTAACAAATAGCAGTTTCTGTTCTTTACACCATGACAACAACCATTCATTTAAAGCAAAAAGTCTACTGAACCTTTCGTGTCCTCGTCGATACGTGGGCAGTGGTCCTGACACGACGATCGTCGCCGCGGGCGTCGTGCTGCGAACCGTCTCGATCAGGCTGCTGAAGTCCCTCTTCAGCGTCTCCGTCTGCCGCAGCGTGGTGTCGTTAACCCCGGCGTGAAGCACGACCGCTCTGGGGCTCTCGTCGACCTTCAGGATCGCGGGTATCTGCGCAGAAACATCGAGAACACGAGCACCAGGCAAACAATGAGTGTGCACTTTACCTTCGGCTAACGTAGCACTTACGTGTCGGACGATGGAGTCTCCGATGATCACAGCGTCGCGTCCTGTCTCGCGGAGGGGAGCGAAGCGGTTCCGGATGGAGATGTCGAAGGCAGAAGGGGGAGAAGTCGTCGCCCGGGACCCGGCTCGCGTCCTCCGTGGATGCACCCAGGGTCCGTGGTGTCCCGGCGTCGCAGTGAAGGACATCTGGGAAGATCGCGTCCTGGGTGCACCGGGCCTGTGCAGAGAAACACACGGAGTAGACGTGGTGGGACTGTTAACAGATCGCTGTATACTTACCCCGGACTTGTGAGCGTCAGCCCGGGATGATTCCAGCGCGGTTCTCCGCTCTCTCAGCTGGGCCTGCCTCACCTCCAGGTCGCGAATCTGCTTTCCCACGGCCTCGAGCTCGAGCTGCACAGAGTGGAGACATTCATCCGCCATTAAAGCAAGTAACAGTGAGTACAGCAGTGGTAATGTGTGTGAATAGAGTATTAGCAATGTTAGCGCAGTTAGCTGCAACCACGCCGCTGATGCTAACGGGCTAAAAGCTAATAGCGGACCCGGGAGATCAAAATAAAACTAGTGATAGCGAGGCGCTCTGATTGTTTTTGTTGTAGAATACAATAGAGGATATATTCACACGTTATATAAACGGAAACAATGATGTATACAATTGATTTTTGAGTTAAAAATAGTCAATGAAAAGAATATAGTGACGGAGCTCAAACGCAGAAGAAGAAAAACAAACTTGACCAACAGCAGTGTCAATAGGATCCAAGGACTGCAGAGAAGATTGGGAACATGTATTTTTCCAAAGCATTTTTAACCCAGAGGGGATAGCATCCATAACTACAGCATATTCTTTAGGAGTGATTGGGATTTTAAATTTAAACAAATTCAGAATAAGTTAACAGAAGACCTTGGTTGAAAAGTTGGCTCACCAAAACGTTATCATTATAAAAACCAATTTTCAAAAAAACGTGTTTTAGATTTATATAAAATATGCTTATTATTCCATATAAAACATCTGTTAGGTGAGAAATTGTTTATAAATTAAATTCCAGGAGAGAAGCATTTGTTTGTGAAAGTTGGATAACTTTAACGGAAGTTTAGAAAGTTACAAAGCAAAAGAAAATGAAGACCTCCACAACCTGTGAAAAAATACAATGAAGGAATAATGTTCCATATGCTAGTTGGTGTTTTTAAAAATTGTTTGATACATTTTACTTTAAAAGTATTATTAAGAGTGGTAAAGAAGTTCAAACCTCCAATTTCAGTTGTGTTCATAACAACAGATATCTTAATATAATGGGTTTTATTTTTCCATAAAAAATTTAAAAGCATATTATCAACAGTCTTGCTAATACTATTGTTGACTGCTAGAGAAATAGCTGTATATGTGAGCCTTGAGATGCCCTCTGCTTTTGTAACCAAAACTCTCCCCTTCAAAGATAAGTCTCTTAGTAATCACTGATTTAATTTTTTCTTCGTCTTATCAATAACGGGAAAAAATTTCCATCCTTTACAATTTTTATAACCAAATATGTGATTTAATATTTTATAGGGATTCCACAAATAGATGGTAAATCACACTGCTTAAGAGACATTAATTCACACTTATTAATATTCAAATGAAGACCTGTCGTGTACGGATGTTCTAACCTAGCGGCAACCTCATGCTCTCTCTCGTGAAGCCAACAAGGAAGTTACTATAACTGCAATTCATCGATTCGCCGCTTGAGGCTGGCTGCAAAAGGGAGTCAGTCCCATAGACCGGTGACGTGCTGCCAAGATGGCGACAGCCCGCTCTGCCCACTTTTGGTATCAAAATCACTCTTCGGAAACCTATGGATTACATGGACAAACCAATGGGGAAGAAGGCACATGACTAAAACAACCAATAAGTAAACAAAACTGATAATCGGGTCATTCCTGTTATACAGTGACTATTATGTCTCCATTTATTTAATCATATTTTCTCTAAAATGAGTCACATATTTATAAGATATGGCTTAAATTGTATATTTAGGTCTTCTTTATCACTTAAATAGAGATTAGGGCTGGGTTTCGATTCAAATTTCAAGAATCGATTCGATTCCGATTCTCAAGATCTTGAATCGATTATCATTATTCGATTCGATCCGATCTGATCCGATCTTCGAGATTTAGATAAGTGTTTTTGAAAAAAGCATTTTTTTTCCAGCTGTTACCTGAATTACAGGACTGTAGTTATGCAACATATTGATACTATTATTATAGACATTCAACTGCAAATTAATGGAGTATTGATGGTTGTAAAGAACAATCCCCCTTCCAGAGCGACAGAGACGACAGAGGATGCAGAGGTATATCAGCAGCAGTAGACCAATTATTTAGACGCGAACCTGATGTATTATTAAAAATGACATTAAGATTGACATTAAGATGCAAATGCACCTTTATTTTTTATTTTAATGATCAACATTTAGAACACATTTGGTTACTGGCTTCTCAGTAAACAGACAACATTACACAGAATGTAAATACAATTTGAACTTACAAAACCTTTAGAAAACACAACTGTGTCACAGTTTTGTGTAAAATCTTCAAGTACTCCAGGTATAAGACATTAAATTGCCTTTAAAGTGTTTTTGTGTAAACTGGTCATTTTAAACTAAAATAGTAGATAAAAATAAATAAAAACTGGAAAAGGCCTTGCCTATTAAAGTGAAAATAAAAATAAACTGGAAATTAAACTTGTCTTAACCCAGAGTGTGAACTGCCATCACTCAGAAATGGAAAGATTCTTCTGCAGGAACAGTAGCTCATTGACATGCCCAGGTGTAAGGCAACTTCTTTTGGCAGTAATGATATCACCTGCAGTCGAAAAAACCCTCTCAGATGTGACGCTGGTTCCTGGGACACAGAGATATCGCTTTGCCATGCGAGCCAAAAGAGGATACTCCTTTTCATTCTCACGCCACCAGATGAGAGGATTGTCCTGCAGTCCCGCATGTCCTTCCACCTCGCACGCATGCGTGAATTCAATGACGCGGCAAATTAAAATTCACGGGGAAAATGTAGGCCTATTATGAAATCGATCGAGTTACGGATCGATCTTTAGAAATTAATATGAAAATCGATTCAGAATTGGTGAATCGATTTTTTCAACACAGCCCTAACAGAGATGGTCTCAAAGTAATAAACTTCCACAAGAACCATTAAATGATACAAAAAATCTAAATATGCTTTATGTTATAGACTAATCTAAACAGCCTCTAATCATACATCTGAATCATTTGAAAATATAGTTGTTGTTTTTTTTTTTTACAGTTTTCTTCAATTACTGTGTCCCTGAAGTCATTTTCCACCCTGTTAGTACATACTTTCTCGCCTTCCAAAACCGACTCCAATTTCATTGCGACCATTTTCAAGAAGTGACATAATTTATTTTCCCCAATGGAATTCAACTGTACAAACTGAGGTAAGCTTCAACTGCCTCTCCTAACTTTTAGATTCCACCCTGTTAGGTCTATAAACCTAATAGAGTGGAATGTGTAACCAACAAGGTGGAAATTCTAATGGAATAAATAGTATTTAGTGTATATAGCAAATAAATGTATATATGTATAAATGTATAAAGTGTGGAAATAATAAAATATTTAATACAATTAACGCAGCATCCATTTTTTTCCATCATAATTGTCATCATAATAAAAACCCAAAGAATGGCATCACTGTCCATTACTGTTCCTTCTTGTGATGGTTTTTGTGTTTGTTAATCTAGTTAATCCAAATTATTTATAACATCTTTATTTTTAATCAAATATAAATAAAAAATCATGTATTATGTCTGTCCTCTCTCATTTGTAATTATTTCTCTAGCCAACTGAAAAAAATATTGTTTTGCCACCATGATTGATAGTGATAAGGAACCACATCAGTATTTTTTGTGTCCCTCCCCCAAAGGAAATCTGGATTATTATTTACCCCTTTTTGGTATTGTTTTGAAACAATATTATATAGGTGCAGTTCTACACATTACAGATGGGAAACCATGCAGGTCAATGACGGAAAGCTTGTCCACGTTAACAAACCTGACAAGTCATTTTAAATAATAATTTGACAGCAATGTTAAATGTTTGCCATACTTTTGTCTTATTTTGTGAGGTGAGGAGCACTAACAGCATAAATATGTTTTTTGAGCAAAATTTTGTATGATCTACAAACCAATTGGCGAAAATTGCCACAAAAAGTACCTGTTCTTAATAGTTAAGACATATTCTATTCATCAATAATTATTTTGTTATTGTTTGTAAAATAAAATAAAAATAATAATAAGATGGCATAAGGGATATATACTATCCAAGAAATGCTCATTATTGTTTAACATTTACATTATTAACATGTTGTGATAACTATCTATATGTGCCTAACAGGGTGGAATATTTTCATGGCCAGTGTCTGAACAATCTACCCATAATTATTATTTTGTGAGTCCCCGAGCTTGACCGTTATGCATTCCTAATAGCTAAACATTGCCACTATTTTGGAAGAATGCATAAAACATAAAAATCATGTAACTTTTTTCCAACACTTATGAAGCCAAAATGTTACCATACCAGGAATGACCCACTCACATGACAAGACAATAAACCAATCAGAACATAACACAATGAACAAGAGGATCCAATAGCAAAAAGCCAAGAGGGCAAGGGAAGCATGACACAAACAGCGTAAATAAAACTACAAAATAAAAGACATGAAAACAAGAACATGAAACAAAACCCCAAAACAGACATAACACACTCACTGATCTATAATAAGAGAATTATCATCATATATACACTTTACAAATATATAATCCTACACATTTTTTCTAATATTTATCCTAAACAATCTAAATATTAAATTGTGTTAAATAAAATAATTTCTGGATGAATAATTATAGTAATTATATTGATATAAAAAAAATACAAAATTAATACATTCCTTTTTTTTAATTCAGTGCACTGCTAACATACAACAGACAGAAATTGCTGGACATCATCATCATGACATCGCCAATTCAGCCAACCGTTTTGAATTTACATGTTTTATACAACTGGAATAAAAGCTCATTACTCCCTCCCGCAACCAAGATCTCCACCCCTAGGAAGGCTTCACCACTCCCAGAGGCAAACACGTGCAGCATATTCCTTAGACTACCACTACAACAATTATTTTGCTGAATTTAACTTTTGGATGCAGTATGGCATTATTCAGTCGCCAACATTTTGTTGCTTAGATAAGAGTTGGGTGTTAGGTTTAGGGTTAGGGTATGCTGGTGTGTTTTAAGCAATTTATCTTTCTTCGTTCTAAAAAATTTACTTTCTTGTAATTTTAAAATTAAACTGAAATGTTAATGTATACTGTAGGTGGGAAGTTGTATCTATTCATTGAATATTTATAAAGAGTGAAAAAAATTGTATTTAAAGTCATTATTTTATTTTTGAAATTTAGCAATGTATTCTTTTTTACAATTACAGTTGTAAAAGGTTTCAACAAGTGCTTTGTAGTTTACATTCACATGAGATGTACATATCTGTATATATACATATATATATATATATATATATATATATATATATATATATATATATATATATATATATATATATATATATATATATATATATATATGTGTGTGTGTGTGTGTGTGTGTGTGTGTGTGTATATATATATAAAGAAGAAAACAGTCATCTTTCGAAATGTTATTACACTATAAAATAATGGTTTCTAGTTTAATATACTTTAAAATATAATTTATTTCTGTGATGCAAGCTGTTCTGTTATCAGCCATTACTCTAGTCTAAAGTGTCACATGATCCTTCAGAAATCATTCTAATATGCTGATTTAATCATACTGGGTACCGATACCAACTTTTTTTATTTTTTATTGCATTTCTGTAGGTTAGAAGATGGTAATAAAATATGACTAGAACTAGTTAAACTGTGTCAGAACAAATTCATCTTGATAATGTTAGATAACTTTGATAGAAAGGTACGTTATGGATTACAATCAACCAAAAATTATTCAGACAGCTTTTAGTATGACATTTACACAACAATCAATACTTAGTCGGGCAACCCTTAGCCTTAATGACTGTCTGTAGTCTCCTGGGCATGCTGTCATCCAGGTTTAGGCAAACCTGAATTTTTTTCACAGACTTGATCTGAATAATTTTTAGTCCCAATTTTGTATCAGAATTTTTGGGTATAATTGGGTATAAAATATATAAAAAATTATATCTGGTCTCTGAATATTTTTTGGGTTGACTCTATATCCTTCGGTTATTTTCATACTTAATTATGCCCATTAAAAGATATTTTACAAAATTTTGTAACTTGGTAAATTTTTTTATTTTTATTTTATTTACTATTTATTTATTATTTATTTATTTACTATGCATCGCCGCAACTTAGTTAGTACTGTAATGACGCGCTTTGCAGGGAACCACTCGTTATAAATCCCCTGTGATATTTTTCACAAATAGAAGTCGCGTTTTTTTTATTTATTTTATTTTTTATCTGAAACGTGCTGCGATTTATATTCCAAAGCCACTCATATAATGCAAAAACACTAAAGCATGCAAAACAAGCACAACGCGTGCATGTTTTTACAGAAGGAGAGGGACAGTAGGCTAGTACTGCCTAGCTACACACAGGTTCACTTTCGCCAGAAAGTCACGTATGTCTAAGGTTGAAAATAAGTGATGTTTAAAATGAATGTGCCTTTAATATATATATATATATATATATATATATATATATATATATATATATATATATATATATATATATATATATATATATATATATATATATATATATATATATATATATATTACAGTTTAGTTTTAATCCAAATGCGTGTGCAAAGATCAAACAACAGAAGTGTGCGAGCATTCTCTCTCGCTCTCTCTCTCTCCCTCCCTACCGTTAAGTAACTTGTGCATTGTTTTACTTACTTGTTTGATGGCAGTAAATAATAAGATGATATGATCATGCAGTCAATACATGTATTTAATAAAAACATTAAAAACAAGCAGGGCTGTAACATAACCCATTAAAAAACGCACGCCAGGTCTACAGCGGACACGAGTGGCGTGATCCGACAAAAGACAACAGAACCCAGTGATGGATACACTGGACACGATCTCCATCAGCAGGGCCGGCCTGCGGCATAGGCGGTATAGGCAAATGCTAAGGGCGCCACTCATCCATAGGGGCGCCAGAATGAGTGAACGAGAGAATTTTTTTTTTTTTACATATTTTTTTTATAATAGACTACTATTTAAAAACCATTAATTCGAAATACTACAAAATAAAGCAAAAAAAAAAAAAAAAAAAAAGTCCGGCTCTTTAATCTTCCCCCGCCCATCGAGTGCTTGAAGTGCATCAGAAACAAAGCGCGCGCACGATCAGTTGTTGGTAATTTGTTGTGTAGCGTGCCCGACGCCGCTTCCAATGTAGACAGCACTGCTTTTGTTAACACACAGCTCGTAGAAACGGGCCTGCCTGCTCGCGCCAGTTCTAGACACGGTGAAAGTTTCCTGATTGGAATGCCGAATTTACATGACACATTATAAATGAGCATAGTCTGCGATAGATACAGTGCCAAAAAGAAGAGAAGAGGATAAAGACAGAGGTAAAGAGATGTAGTGAAATAACAATTTATTGCATAGGAGTAAGATACTATAATTTCATGGCAGTCATTTTTACCTTAAACTTAATGTTAGCAGTTGTTCTGAGTTCTGAGTCCCCAGACTGTGATTTTGTACAATCATGTCAGTTTTAAGACGCATTTTTTATTATCACTTTTTTATTAATGTTTTACTCTACAGTTTCGCAGTTTTGGGGGGATACAGTACAGGCCAAAAGTTTGGAAACATTACTATTTTTAATGTTTTTGAAAGAAGTTTCTTCTGCTCATCAAGCCTGCATTTATTTGATCAAAAATACAGAAAAAATGTAATATTGTGATATATTATTACAATTTAAAATAATTTGTTTTCAATTTATTATACTTTAAATTATCATTTATTTCTGTGATGCAAAGCTGAATTTTCAGCATCATTACTCCATTCTTCAGTGTCACATGTGACATCCGGTCTATCACATGATCCTTTAGAAATCATTCTAATATGATGATTTATTATGAGTGCTGGAAACAGTTCTGCTGTAATGTGTGTGTGTGTGTGTGTGTGTGTGTGTGTGTGTATGCTAAATCATGAACACAATGACAGGGTGAAATGGGCTGTGATGCATGGGGCCCCAGGTAAAATCTTGCCTAGGGCAGCAAATTGGTCAGGGCCGGCCCTGCCCATCAGTGAACTGATACCTCGTTCTGTTTATGACGAAATGTTCTGAAAATGCGTTCAGATGATTTGACACTGTAGTCCTCCGTCCATGACACTGACTCACTGCGGAGCTGCCAGTTTTAATCTGAACAGCTCTTAATGCCGAGTGGATGGTTAGATGCATGATGGGGTAGTATTTAAAATAATAATAATAATAATAATAAAATAAAATAAAGGTCTTTCCAGCATTAAGGTAATAACATTACAGTTTTTTTTATCATCTTGTCTCGGTTATAAATTTATAACTATATTAAAACTTGTTTTGAAAAATTTCTTTGTCATTTGAATATTGATTTTAAAATCGATTTAAATCATAATCATACTTTTTTTTTTAGGCCATATGCTATCGCCCAGCACTAAAAGCAAGTAAAGAAGGCTCCCTTTAAAATCACTTATGTTGTCAGTTAATGAAGCTCTTTTTTACATCGTGTGCATTTTGTTGTTTATAATGAGAGAACTTGAGTTTAATCTTGAGGACGGTTTATTAATCCGTTCATTCTTTAGAGTTTCAAAGATTTAGCTAAATCGTGCAGGTTTAATTTATTCGTTTCTTGTTTTAGGCTAATTAGGCATATTAACGTGAATGAAACTATACAGTGCTTCACGTTTAAAATGCAACAATTTTTTAATCAGTTTACAGACAAATGTCTTTTTCCCAAGAAGTTATCTGTCAAAATAAAAAACAGGTAACGAATAACAAAAAATGCATGTTGTTTTATTAAAGGAGTTTTAAAATATAAATTAAAATATAGGGATAATATATGAAAATATTGACATTTTGCATATTAATCCATGTAGCCTACTACCCTAAAATAGGCTACCACTTTTAATCCTCCGATGCAAAGTAAACCACAATTTCTTTTGAATAATATAACACATAATTCATATAATATAAATACTGCACACCTTTTAAATGTATCAAATCTAAAATATGGTTTAATACCATGTACAACCCGAATTCCGGAAAAGTTGGGACGTTTTTTAAATTTTAATAAAATGAAAACTAAAGGAATTTCAAATCACATGAGCCAATATTTTATTCACAATAGAACATAGATAACGTAGCAAATGTTTAAACTGAGAAATTTTACACTTTTATCCACTTAATTAGCTCATTTAAAATTTAATGCCTGCTACAGGTCTCAAAAAAGTTGGCACGGGGGCAACAAATGGCTAAAAAAGCAAGCAGTTTTGAAAAGATTCAGCTGGGAGAACATCTAGTGATTAATTAAGTTAATTGATATCAGGTCTGTAACATGATTAGCTATAAAAGCTTTGTCTTAGAGAAGCAAAGTCTCTCAGAAGTAAAGATGGGCAGAGGCTCTCCAATCTGTGAAAGACTGCGTAAAAAAATTGTGGAAAACTTTAAAAACAATGTTCCTCAACGTCAAATAGCAAAGGCTTTGCAAATCTCATCATCTACAGTGCATAACATCATCAAAAGATTCAGAGAAACTGGAGAAATCTCTGTGCGTAAGGGACAAGGCCGGAGACCTTTATTGGATGCCCGTGGTCTTCGGGCTCTCAGACGACACTGCATCACTCATCGGCATGATTGTGTCAATGACATTACTGAATGGGCCCAGGAATACTTTCAGAAACCACTGTCGGTAAACACAATCCGCCGTGCCATCAGCAGATGCCAACTAAAGCTCTATCATGCAAAAAGGAAGCCATATGTGAACATGGTCCAGAAGCGCCGTCGTGTCCTGTGGGCCAAGGCTCATTTAAAATGGACTATTTCAAAGTGGAATAGTGTTTTATGGTCAGACGAGTCCAAATTTGACATTCTTGTTGGAAATCACGGACGCCGTGTCCTCCGGGCTAAAGAGGAGGGAGACCTTCCAGCATGTTATCAGCGTTCAGTTCAAAAGCCAGCATCTCTGATGGTATGGGGGTGCATAAGTGCATACGGTATGGGCAGCTTGCATGTTTTGGAAGCCTCTGTGAATGCTGAAAGGTATATAAAGGTTTTAGAGCAACATATGCTTCCCTCCAAACTAGAGCCCGACCGATATAAGTTAATTGCATTTAAATCGGCATCGGCATTTATAACGGCCGATGAAACATGAGAAACAGAGTCTCATGCTTCACTCATGTTATGAGTGTTGCATAGTGTGCCCACCAGAGGGAGCTCTGCAGCTCCAGAGTTAACAACAGCGCCAGAAGTCCACTACAGAAGAAAGCGATCAACTGTTTTGACGGTGAGTCTGTCGTTCGTCATGTGAAATGATTGTAGATTTAGTTCATACCCTGTATATAAAAACCGTGTGGTAGTTCTAGCTAACGGTCCTATCATTATCACTTCTAAATATTCTGTAACATCACTTACAGCCGCTAATGCATTGCTATATTAGATTAGCCACAAAGCTAATACCATGTTTATCAGTGGAAGAGCGCGAACGTTAATAGGAGGTCAAACTATAACGTTAGCGTTTAACTTATTCTTATTCTATTGCGGTGTGTTTCCCACATAATGACCGCGTAATTGGGCCTTTCACACAATACGCGGTATGCACGGCGCTTGCCGCTGGGCTCAGCGTTGCCCTTCAGATACAACGCGATTTGCACTGCGCTATGGCATAGGCGGAGTTTTAAAAACGTTTAGCGGGAGCTCTTTCATAGTCTGTTCCTCCTCCTTTCGGTCAGCAGCAAACATGTATCTGTCCCGTTGTAAGAAGCAAGTGATAGCGCTAGTCCTGCTGATGAGAATTAAGAGAGAAGCAAGGAAGAAGAGGCTACCGTCAGGTCCAGAGAACAATTTGGTGAATTCAGGATGGTTACGTTACTCTAACGCTAATAGCTTCCTTTTTAGCAGGCCCCTTAAATGCTTGCTATTAACTTGTTTGAAGGTGGTTCTTCTCAAAATTGACAGCGGTGTGTTCATGACACTAACGTTAACCATTCAACTTCGAATTGATTCCGTAATCTTCCGGTAATAGTAGGCAAGACGATGTTTTGATTCAGACTGCACAAAGAGAAGAGGAGAAGATATACGGGTCTGTTGTGAATGTGTCTGTGAGAGCAAATATAGTGTAGTTACAGTAACTACAGTAGGTGCGTCAGAAATGATTAAACCAGAGGGGACATGTAAATAAATGTGAGCTGAACAAGCGCTTTTTTTTTTTTTTTTTACATATTGTTTCAAAGCAGCTTTACAGACATAACAGGAAAATGTTGAAATAATATTGTTAAATATAAGTAGGTAATACCTATTGCTTGACAAATAAAAAATATATATATATTTCTCATTTTTGCCTATGTAGGAGATCCCAGTTTATTATTATTATAATTCTAATGATGACATGAGTAATGATACATGGTGATATTATTAATACACATGCTTATTCTTTCTCCGTCTCTCTTTCTGCCTACAGATGGCTGAAAAAGGTGAATGCTGTAGCAGCAAAGTGTGGGACTACTTCTGCAAATACTTTAACTTTAGTATTATAATTTATTTACAGTAAACACACAGACTGTTAAAACCAGCTTCAACTGGAAGAAAGTAAAAGTGTTAAATGTTTAAAACCAGACTGTTTTTTGATCATTAAAAAATATATACTTTTGATGTGCAATTGTTTAGTCATTGAGACTGTAATCTAAGGCTTTTTTTTTTAACATAGTCCATTCTGGAAAATGGTTTATACAGCCCACATACATAGAACAGGCAGATATTTTGCTATTGAATGTTGTGTAAATGCAGTTTATAGGAAATGGGTCTAATATCCAGATTATTTTTAAAATCAAAATATAGGCTTATAAATCGGCTCTTTTCGAGTTAATATCGGCATCGGCCCCCAAAAATCCATATCGGTCGGGCTCTACTCCAAACAATGTCTATTTCAGGGAAGGCCTTGTTTATTTCAGCAGGACAATTCAAAACCACATACTGCAGCTATAACAACAGCATGGCTTCGTCGTAGAAGAGTCCGGGTGCTAACCTGGCCTGCCTGCAGTCCAGATCTTTCACCTATAGAGAACATTTGGCGCATCATTAAACGAAAAATACGTCAAAGACGACCACGAACTCTTCAGCAGCTGGAAATCTATATAAGGCAAGAATGGGACCAAATTCCAACAGCAAAAACTCCAGCAACTCATAGCCTCAATGCCCAGACGTCTTCAAACTGTTTTGAAAAGAAAAGGAGATGCTACACCATGGTAAACATGCCCCGTCCCAACTATTTTGAGACCTGTAGCAGAAATCAAAATTGAAATGAGCTCATTTTGTGCATAAAATTTTAAACTTTCTCAGTTTAAACATTTGCTATGTTATCTATGTTCTATTGTGAATAAAATATTGGCTCATGTGATTTGAAAGTCTTTTAGTTTTCATTTTATTAAAATTTAAAAAACGTCCCAACTTTTCCGGAATTCGGGTTGTAGCTTAGAGAAAATATAAGCACAGGCTCAGGCACAGGCTTGACATTTATCCTGCTTGAATTCATTCTAAGAAATGCACATAACTTCATAAGTACCAAACTTTCATCTGTGAATATTACATATTAAATATATTAAATATTTAACTATAGTATTTTTCTTTCATTTTCCATGACTGAAGCCGTCAAATGTAACACATAAGCGAGGCAAAACTGACGTCTATTTTCGAAAATGTGCTGTGATGTGCTTGTTTGATAACTTGTGGATAAAGCGCCACTCAGTGGTCAAACTGAGTGGCGGCGGCGGTACGTGCAGCGGTAAAAAGGGCCTTTTGAATGTCTACCTACTGTACATCTATTTTTGGGCTAAATTTGGATAAAAAAACAAAACAAACGTTAAACATCGCTTTTTGGGATTAATTTGGACCAAATCCGACAGACCAAACGAAGACCAATTTTCAACATCGCTTTTTGGGCTTAATTTGGACCAAATCCGACGGACCAAATGAAGACCAATTTTCAATGTCGCTTTTTGGTCTAAAAGAAAGCCATGAAGGGCCGACTTGATTTAGACCAGAAAACAACATCCAAATGACGTCTGGTGCTGGGTGGGTCTATTTGCGTCTGGTGTGAACGCACCATAAGAGTTGGATAGTGTTCTGTTTATTTTGCAGTAACTTTGGGCCTAATATACTAATGCACTAATGGCCAGGTTTCCCTTTGTTTCTTTTTACCCAAGTTTAAATTTGTTTGTCTTAATTTTGTACTTGAATTTTATTTTCAATATTTATTTTTTATGTTTTTATTTCTATGCATATCATATGGCAGGCTGCAATCTATTGAGTTCAAATAAATACAACATTTTCTAAAATACTTATAGTGTTTTTATTCTTCAATCAGTTAATATAAAAATCTTATATATTAAAGATGTTATAGGACGTAATAGCTTTATAGAACATAAAAAAATAACGTCACAGTTACTTTGCTGAGTAACTAATTACTTTTACAATGTGGTAACTGAGTTACTAACTCAATTACATTTTGGGAGAAGTAATTTGTAACTGTAACTAATTACTTTTTTCAAGTAAGTGACATATCCGACCGAACTACAAACTTTCCAGTGATGAAATGTATATTCACTCGACAAGCTCGCGCATCTCCGCCGCTGCACGCTCAAACTACTCAGCGTGCTTTATCAGCTCACGCACGTCAGCTATACAGGCGTTAATACTAAATGTTTAACATTATATTCATTGCATAGATATAATACTTAGACAACCTTAATCTCTAATAATTTCATTTCTGCAGTCTGTTGTTCTGTGTTTCTTTGTCTGAATATAGAGGGTTTTCACGGACGCGTCATCAATCCGGAAGTCGGCCATGTTGGAGGCACAGTACATAAACAATGCCACTGAATGGACTTGCAAATTTGGCTGATTATTGCTGCTAAAAAAAGTAGAGTTTTGGTCTGTACTAATCGGTCGCATAGGTTAAACACATTTCGAGTTCTGTCAAAAGTTAAAGAGAAGAGAGCAAAAAAGTGATTAAAGAAGGCGTTTGTGGTTTAGAGAGGTACAGTTACAGCACATGTGTAAATGAAGCATCGACTATGGCTTAAATGTTGATGTAGTTAACTATGGCTACATTCACAATGTTAGTCCAAATACGATTATCTTTGTATCCGACTGGAATCTTATCTAAAATAATGATGTCCACACTGTATATCGCAACTGTTCAGATCTGATTTGTGTGTCCATGCAACTCTTTGGCAATACGAGAATGACGTTGCGTTGATGGAGGTGTTTATATTGGATATATATATAAATATAGATATACAGTATGTGGTTTTGTTTATATATAGATATGTTGTTTTATTTAAATTTTACAACGTGGAAATGTGTAGCCGACGCACTGGACTACTGCGTCTTGAGCTGCAGAACTGTAGGAGGCTGGTATGTAACGTTACAGCTTTTTTTCCGCGCTGCGCTGGTATCAAAAATAATACAGTAAGTGTCTGCTCGTCCGGCACTCTGCAACAACAAAGCCCTGTTTCGGCAACGACTTTAAGCATGTTCCCTATATAACATAATTATTCTATAATACTATGTATTCAACAGCTGGTTGCTCAAGAGCCAGAGTGTCCTGGATGCATTCAGCTGCCCATCGAATCACTGGAAGCGGTGGATGAGCTTTTTGTCAAAATTCATTTACACATGTGCATGTGGTTGATGAGCTGATGCTGTAAACTGTACCTCTAAACCACAAATGCCTTCTTTAATCACTTTTTTTGCTTTCTTCTCTTTAACTTTTGACAGAACTCGAAATGTTTTTAACTGATGCGACAGATTAGTACAGACCAAAACTCAGCAATAATCAGTCAAATTTGCAAGTCCGTTCAGTGGCATTGTTTACGTTCTGTGCCTCCAAAATGGCCGACTTCCGGATTGGAGTACAACTCAGAGTTGTAACAGAAAGACTTGTTGATTACAGTAAACGATACCACTATGACATTACCAGTTTGTTGTACGTGGTTCTTATACATTAAATTCAATGTAAAATGTTTTATACTAAATAAGCTGTCACAGAGTATGACATGAATACCCTAAAATTTGTTTACATTTTGCAGAACAGATGGAAGAAGATCCGTCAATGTGCATTTGGTTCATTGTGTTCAGATGTTTGTAATTTGAGCTGTCATGTGAGGAGTTTTCACATTTTTCTCTGTCAAATGTATATAGTGTATAATTAATATACTTTAAAATATTATTTAATTCAGTGATGCAAATCAGAATTTACATCAGCTGGTACCCCAGTTTTCAGAGTCACATGATCCTTCAGAAATCTTTCTTATATATTGATTTATTACCAGTGCTGAATATTTTTTGGAACCTGTGATATTTTGTTTAGGATTATTTTATGTATAGAAAACTAAAAAGAACATCACTGATAGTAAATCAACATATTGGAATGAAAATAGACTATATTTCTAAAGTATATGATGTAACTAGTAACTAACTACTTGAGTAGTTTTTTTTTATCTGATACTTTTTTACTCTTACTCAAGTAACTATTCAGACTATTACTTTTAGTTTTACTTGAGTACAGTTTCTGGGTACTCTGCTCACCTCTGGGTACACCACAAGGCAGTGTGATAAGCCCATTACTTTTCATTATTATGATTAATGATGTATTTGGAACAGTTCCAGAAGATATAGGAAGGTCTTTGTTTGCAGATGATGGGGCGCTATGGAAGAAAGAAAGGAATATGTTACTAGGAAAATACAAGAAGCAATTGACATAGTGGTGGAGTGGGGCTATAATTGGGGGTTTAGGTTTTCTATAGCAAAGACTCTACAGAGTCAGTCTTCTTTACCAGAAAAATAATTCAGGAAGGACTACAATTAAGGATGTATGGAAGAGATTTAGAGAAAGTTGGAACTTTTAAATTTCTTGGACTTAATTTGGATTCACGTTTGGCATTTGCAGATCATATCAGGATAATGGAAGAAAAGTGCAAAAGAGTAATAAATGTAAAGAGATGTTTGAGAGGGAAAGAATGGGGAGCAAGAAGGTTATCAATGAAGACAATTATGTATATGTAAACCTGTATTAGATTATGGGTGTGTGGTTTTTGGTTCTGCAGCTCAATCTAAGCTTGATGTAATCCAGACACAGGCCTTGAGGCTGTGTTGTGGAGCTTTTAAAACTTCCGTAGTGTCAGCATTACAGGTAGAAATAGGAGAATGTCCTTTAGAATTAAGAAGGAAGCAGGTGATGGTTAATTATTGGGCAGGTTTACAAGGGCATAATGAGTCACATCCTACTAAGGTAATGTTACAGGAGAGCTGGGATTATGGGAAAAGGCTAAATGAGAACTATGTTAGGATTGGATATGACACCACTAAAGAATTAGGAGTTTTTTAACTTGAAGATAATTTGCTAGATAATTAGTTTGGAATTAGGTAGATTGGTTTGTGTTAGATTGGTTTGTGTTAGAGGGAAAAAAGGAGGGTAAGGAAAGTTATAAATCTAAAAATGGTCTTCAACAATCGGATGGCGGAAAAGTATAATGATTACATACAGGTTTAAACAGATGGTGCCAAGGAACCAGAGCCGGAAGTAACAGGATTGAGTGTGGTGGTTACAAGTAAAGGAATTGGAATTAATAAAAGAACATCTAATATGTTAGGGGGTTATACAGTGGAAATACTGGCAATATTAATCACTGTATGGTGGGTGGAAAGGCAGAGAAGCATAAAGTTTTGGTTTGTTCAGATTAATCATCACTTTTGACAAGTATAAGTTCATTCTTTATAAGGTGTACAAGTATAAAGTGTTTGAAGTCCTTCAGTCAGTTTCAAGAATAGCTAATCAAGGAAAGCAGATAACATGTTTATGGGTACCAAGACATGTAGGGATAAGGTGAAATTAAATGGCAGATAAATTAGCTAAAACAACATTAACAAAAGGAAACATAGAAATACATGTAAGTATCAGTAAAGCAGAGATTAAAAGTGTGATATGGAAGACAATAAATCAAATGTGGCAAGAGACATTTATATCAAATCCAGAGGGATGTTAAATGTTCAGTGATTGGAAGTGGAAATTGCAGAGAGGCAACAGTCATATCTAGGTTAAGATTGGCACATTATTTATTAAATAAAACACTCAAGTGGATAGGAAAACATGATACTGGATTGTGTGAGATTTGTCAGGAAGAGTCGTCAGTGGAGCATGTGGACTTGAGGTGCAGCAGGTATGAGGTTCAGAGAGAGTTGATGAGGAATAAGTTGAGAGAGATAC